>NC_091325.1:18676918-18746918 GCF_038502225.1 Cherax quadricarinatus
TCACCTAATTGTGGTTACAGGGGTCGAGACTCAGCTCCTGGCCCCGCCTCTTCACCGACCGCTACTAGGTCCTCTCTCCCCCTGCTCCATAAGCATTATTATACCTCGTCTTAAAACTATGTATAGTTACTGCCTCCACTACATCGCTTGCCAGACTATTCCACTTCCTAACTCTGTGACTGAAGAAATACTTCCTAACATCGCTTTGACTCATCTGAGTCTTCAGCTTCCAACTGTGACCCCTTGTTTCTGTGTCCCATCTCTGGAACATCCTGTCTCTGTCCACCCTGTCTATTCCACGCAGTATTTTGTATGTCGTTATCATGTCTCCCCTGACCCTCCTGTCCTCCAGTGTTGTCAGACCGATTTCCCGTAACCTTTCTTCATAGGACATTCCCCTTAGCTCTGGAACTAGCCTTGTTGCAAACCTTTGAACTTTCTCTAATTTCTTGACGTGTTTGACCAGGTGTGGGTTCCAAACTGGTGCTGCGTACTCCAGTATATGTGTGTGTGTGTGTGTGTGTGTGTGTGTGTGTGTGTGTGTGTGTGTGTGTGTGTGTGTGTGTGTGTGTGTGTGTGTGTGTGTGTGTGTGTGCGCGCGCGCGCGCGGGCATGTGTGTGTGTTGTCGTTAACGTCAACTTCCAGGTCTTGAGACCAGCCTCTTTACTTAAAGTATCTCCTGGCTATATATTTTCATTTATGTTTCAGCCTGACACATTCATTCCACGCGAACCATAAATAAATTTTACCATTTTATCTCCTGTTTACCGTCGTCTTGGTGTCGTTCTTTTCAAACAATTTACCCTTACCATTCTAACCCCTCTCCTGTATTTATAATACTATGCTCCCTATGTTCCTAACAGCCAAGGTCTTTAATACCAAGAGATTTGCAAACTCAGTGGACCTTCCTGAGCTTTGACGTGGGTGTTTTAAGTAAACAGACGTAATTTTTATTTCTTTGCATAGTATATAATGTGTAGTTATCGTGTAATGACATTGTTAAACACTAAGATAGCCAATATCATGGAGTACAAGCGCTGCTGCTGCAGCGTTTAGGTTACATACGTGGTGTATATTACCTAGAAGGAAGAACAGCTCTGGTTCTTGTGTTGTTGACCAGTGTGGTACACGCCACTCAAGTTAGTGTGTTGATGTGACTGCTGCTAACAGGGTTGACGTTATGCTTCATACATCAAGTTTACTCCGTAAGATCTTCTCTTTTATGATATGGCACTCACCTGTCTGTGGTACCTGTCTGTGGTACCTGTATGCAAAACTTGGCAGTGTCAGCCAAGTGTGTCACTTCATGCCTGTGAATCACCTCTATTTCAGTGAATCAATCCTTCTGATCTATTTCCTTATTTTTCTTACCTTTATCATCTTGCACGCGTCACGGGTAAAATCGACAGCCATATATTGGACCATTCAGCCTTGCAGCATTTTCAAATCCTTGAATATTCTTATTTATTTCAAGAGCTTTATATGATCTGTAAACAGAAGCATGTGGTAATCTAAGTAGACAAGTCACTGATGTGTACCAAAAACAGCGGAGGGTCAAAACCAGAGTCTTAGGGAGCACTTCTTGTTCCTTCAGGTGTCCCGTAGTTCGACTGCTGGCGCAGTCAGCTCACACACTGAAGTCTTTAGTTCGATCCCTGGTACGGATGGAAACATTAGGACGTGTTTCCTTACGACACCTACTGTTCCTGTTCGGCTAGCAGTAAAATAGGCACCTGCGTGTTAGTCGACTGATGTGGGTCGCATCCTGGGGACAAAACTGACGTAATTTGCCGGAAATGCTCTGCATAACAAGGGGCTTTCTATATAGTAGTATGTCATTGACGTCAGCTACGCCTGTATACCTTGTACATGTACTTGTAAAAATAATTATTATTATTATTATTATTATTATTTATTCTTACCGGTGAAGAATCGACTTGGACTTTATTTGTTTGTCAGGTAGTCGTTAAGCTTTCATTTTGTATCGTAACTGAGCTCCTGGGCCCTGCCTCTTTACCTACAGTAAACGGAAAGTTTAGTTTTTCTTACACCGTTGAATTTATAAGAACATAAGAACATAAGAAAGAAGGAACACTGCAACAGGCCTACTGACCCATGCGGAGCAGGTCCATGTCCCCCCCCCGGATTAGACCAATGACCTACCCCTCGGATTAGACCAATGACCTACCCCCCGGATTATCCCAATGACCCACCCAGTCGGGTCATCCCCACTCAAGGATGGAGCACTGTACCAGACCCAGCAGCACAAGCTAGTCAGGTCCAACTCACACCCACCCACACCCACTCATGTATTTATCTAACCTATTTTTAAAACTAAACAACGTTTTAGCCTCAACAACTGTACTCGGGAGCTTGTTCCACTCATCCACAACTCTGTTACCAAACCAGTGCTGAATCTGAATTTTTCCAGCTTGAAACCATTGCTGCGAGTCCTGTCTTGGCTGGAAAATTTCAGCACACTATTTACATCCCCTTTATTTATTCCTGTTTTCCATTTATACACCTCGATCATACCCCCCTAATTCTACGCCTTTCGAGAGAGTGCATATTCAGGGCCCTCAGTCTATCCTCATAGGGAAGATTTCTGATACATGGGATCATCTTTGTCATCCTCCTTTGTACGTTTTCCAGTGCATTTATATCCATTCTGTAATACGGTGACCAGAACTGAGCAGCATACTCTAAATGAGGCCTAGCCAAGGATATATAGAGTTGAAGAACAACCTGAGGACTTCTATTATTTATACTTCTAGATATGAAGCCAAGAATTCTGTTAGCTTTATTGCGAACACTAATGCACTGTTGTCTTGGTTTTAGGTTACTGCTAACCAGAACTCCTAAATTCTTTTCGCAATCTGTAGTATTAAGATCTACATTATTTAGTTTATATGTGGCATGGTTATTTAACTGTCCAACATTTAGAACTTTGCATTTGTCAATATCAAACTGCATCTGCCACTTCTCTGACCATTGCGTCAGTCTAATCAAATCATCCTGGAGTGCTCTAATGTCCTCATTAGAATGAATTGGACGGCCTATTTTGGTGTCATCAGCAAATTTGCTTATGTCGCTGTTTATTCCCTCATCTATGTCGTTTATGTAAATTGTGAACAACAACGGGCCCAACACTGACCCCTGAGGAACACCGCTTGTGACGTGCCCCCATTCTGATTTCTCCCCATTTACGCAAACTCTCTGCTGTCTATTTGTCAGCCATGCCTCTTCCCAGGAAAAAATTTCTCCTATTCCGTGTGCCCTAAGTTTCCTCAATAGCCTCTGGTGTGGAACTCTACCGAAAGCCTTACTGAAGTCCATATACACAATATCATATTCATTACCATGATCTACCTCCTCAAACACCTTAGTGAAAAAAGTTAGTAAATTCGTCAGACAGGAACGCCCCTTTGTAAAACCGTGTTGAGAATCATTAATCAATCTCTGCCTGTCAAGATGGCTACGAATTGCTTCGGCAATTATTGATTCCATAAATTTTCCCACTATGGAGGTAAGGCTTATTGGTCTGTAGTTCGAAGCCAAGGACCTGTCACCTGCCTTGTAAATAGGTATTACATTTGCCATTTTCCACTTATCAGGCACTATGCCAGTTTGTAGTGATATGTTAAAAAGATTAGCCAAAGGTATGCTAAGTTCCTCTTTACATTCCTTTAGCACTCTTGCAAACAGTTCATCAGGACCTGGGGATTTGTTAGGTTTTAGTTTCTCTATTTGTCTGAGGACCATGTCACTAGTTACCGTAATCGTACATAGTTTATTATCATCCTGTTATAGACTTAGAGCAGTTATTGTACCTCTACATAGGTTCAAGGTCAGCTCTAAGGAATACTAGAGAATAAGTCACAATACCGTAGCTGGAAAAATTCATCTAAAGTCGCAATTAGGAGAGGTACCTCATGACTTGTGACCTGACAGTGGTCCAGGAGGAACCGAAACGTTGTCTTCACGCTCTAGTAAATGTGGATTTTTGGTGAAGAAAAAGTGCCAACCTCGACTCCTTACCCAGGATACCGCCCACACCAGGGAACTGACAACCATGTACCTATTTACTGCTAGGTTAACAGAAGCAACAGTTATAAGAAGATTTGCCTTACTGTCTCTGTTAGCTCGGTAATTGAACCCGGATCCTTCGGTTGTGAGCCGAAGTTCTTGATCATTATCATATTATCTTTTGAAGATGTATATTGTGTTTGTTCCTGCTGCCTCTTCATCCAGATCGCTCCACTTTTTCAGTTCCCTGAACGTCATGTAATTTACGTTGTCTTTGTGGTTTGTCTGGGACAAATGTTTTGTCTGCGTCCTCGTGTTCTGACCTCCCCTAGCTCAGTGCTTAAGTGGTAGCTCACTGGTAGCTAAGTGGTGGTTAAGTGGTAACTCAGTGGTGGTTAAATGGCATCTCAGTGGTAGGTGTCGTATTTTCCGGCATATAAGACGCACGAGTATGTAAGACCTATAAGACGATGTTTTCAAGCAGTTATAACGTAACGTTAGTAAACAACTGCTAAAACGTAATCCAAAACCGACTCTTGACCCTGATCTTGAGCATATAAGGCGCAGGCTGATTCTCCAAGATTTTTTTGTCGGAGAAAAAACGCTCCTTATATGCCGGAAAATACAGTAAGTGGTAGCTAAATGAAAGTTCAGTAATGGTTCAGTGGTTGCTCAGTGGTAGTTTAGTGGTGACTAAGTGGTATTATTGCCATGATCTCTCCACGTCCTTCAAAATTGCTGCCATAATTAATGTCCTTAAAAATTACTGTCAAAATTATATTGTTTTCTAATGTTACTGCCGGAACTACTTAACTTTTCATTCCCCACATCAATGATCATTAAGTAATTATCATTATATCACGTAAAGTTATATCACGTAAAGTTATATCACGTAAAGTTATATCACGTAAAGTTATATCACGTAAAGTTATATCACGTAAAGTTATATCACGTAAAGTTATATCACGTAAAGTTAACCTCGTTGACGAGGTTAACTTTACGTTTCTTACATTTGTTAATGCCTCCCGAGACCACAGCGCCCCCGCTGCCCAGTCTCAGACCACAGCACCCCCGCTGCCCAGTCTCAGACCACAGCGCCCCCGCTGCCCAGTCTCAGACCACAGCGCCCAAACTGCCCAGTCTCAGACCACAGCACCCCCGCTGCACAGTCTCAGACCACAGCGCCGCCACTGCCCAGTCTCAGACCACAGCACCCCCGCTGCACAGTCTCAGACCACAGCACCCCCGCTGCCCAGTCTCAGACCACAGCGCCCCCGCTGCCCAGTCTCAGACCACAGCACCCCCGCTGCCCAGTCTCAGACCACAGCGCCCCCGCTGCCCAGTCTCAGACCACAGCACCCCCGCTGCACAGTCTCAGACCACAGCACCCCCGCTGCCCAGTCTCAGACCACAGCGCCCCCGCTGCCCAGTCTCAGACCACAGCGCCCAAACTGCCCAGTCTCAGACCACAGCACCCCCGCTGCACAGTCTCAGACCACAGCGCCGCCACTGCCCAGTCTCAGACCACAGCACCCCCGCTGCACAGTCTCAGACCACAGCACCCCCGCTGCCCAGTCTCAGACCACAGCGCCCCCACTGCCCAGTCTCAGACCACAGCACCCCCGCTGCACAGTCTCAGACCACAGCACCCCCGCTGCCCAGTCTCAGACCACAGCGCCACCTCTGCCCAGTCTCAGACCATAGCGCCACCGCTGCCCAGTTTCAGACCACAGTGCCACCTCTGCCCAGTCTCAGACCATAGTGCCACCGCTGCCCAGTTTCAGACCACAGTGCCATCGCTGCCCAGTCTCAGACCATAGTGCCACCGCTGCCCAGTCTCAGGCCATAGTGCCACCGCTGCCCAGTCTCAGGCCATAGTGCCACCGCTGCCCAGTTTCAGACCACAGTGCCACCGCTGCCCAGTCTCAGACCACAGTGTCACCGCTGCCCAGTCTCAGACCATAGTGCCATCGCTGCCCAGTCTCAGACCACAGCACCCCTGCTGCCCCAGTCTCAGACCACAGCACCTCCGCTGCCCAGTCTCAGACCACAGCACCACCGCTGCCCAGTCTCAGACCACAGCACCACCGCTGCCCAGTCTCAGACCACAGCGCCACCTCTGCTCAGTCTCAGACCACAGCGCCACTGCTGCCCAGTCTCAGACCACAGCGCTACCGCTGCCGAGTCTCAGACCATAATGCCACCGCTGCCCAGTCTCAGACCACAGCGCCACCGCTGCCCAATCTCAGACCACAGCACCCCCGCTGCCCAGTCTCAGACCACAGCGCTACCACTGCCCAGTCTCAGACCACAGCGCCACCTCTGCCCAGTCTCAGACCACAGCACCACCGCTGCCCAGTCTCAGACCATAGTGCCACCGCTGCCCAGTTTCAGACCACAGCGCCACCGCTGCCCAGTCTCAGGCCATAGTGCCACCGCTGCCCAGTTTCAGACCACAGTGCCACCACTGCCCAGTCTCAGACCATAGTGCCACCGCTGCCCAGTCTCAGACCACAGTGCCACCGCTGCCCAGTCTCAGACCACAGTGCCACCGCTGCCCAGTCTCAGACCATAGTGCCACCGCTGTCCAGTCTCAGACCATAGTGCCACCGCTGCCCAGTCTCAGACCATAGCACCACCGCTGCCCAGTTTCAGACCCCAGCACCACCGCTGCCCAGTCTCAGACCACAGCGTCACCGCTGCCCAGTCTCAGACCACAGCGTCACCGCTGCCCAGTCTCAGACCATAGTGTCACCGCTGTCCGGTCTCAGACCACAGCGTCACCGCTGCCCAGTCTCAGACCATAGTGTCACCGCTGCCCAGTCTCAGACCACAGCGTCACCGCTGCCCAGTCTCAGACCATAGTGTCACCGCTGCCCAGTCTCAGACCACAGCGTCACCGCTGCCCAGTCTCAGACCATAGTGTCACCGCTGCCCGGTCTCAGACCACAGCGTCACCGCTGCCCAGTCTCAGACCATAGTGTCACCGCTGCCCAGTCTCAGACCACAGCGTCACCGCTGCCCAGTCTCAGACCATAGTGTCACCGCTGCCCAGTCTCAGACCACAGCGTCACCGCTGCCCAGTCTCAGACCATAGTGTCACCGCTGCCCGGTCTCAGACCACAGCGTCACCGCTGCCCAGTCTCAGACCATAGTGTCACCGCTGCCCAGTCTCAGACCACAGCGTCACCGCTGCCCAGTCTCAGACCATAGTGCCACCGCTGCCCAGTCTCAGACCACAGTGCCACCGCTGTCCAGTCTCAGACCATAGTGCCACCGCTGCCAGTCTCAGACCATAGTGCCACCGCTGTCCAGTCTCAGACCATAGTGCCACCGCTGCCCAGTCTCAGACCATAGCACCACCGCTGCCCAGTTTCAGACCCCAGCACCACCGCTGCCCAGTCTCAGACCACAGCGTCACCGCTGCCCAGTCTCAGACCACAGCGTCACCGCTGCCCAGTCTCAGACCATAGTGTCACCGCTGCCCGGTCTCAGACCACAGCGTCACCGCTGCCCAGTCTCAGACCATAGTGTCACCGCTGCCCGGTCTCAGACCACAGCGTCACCGCTGCCCAGTCTCAGACCATAGTGTCACCGCTGCCCGGTCTCAGACCACAGCGTCACCGCTGCCCAGTCTCAGACCATAGTGTCACCGCTGCCCGGTCTCAGACCACAGCGTCACCGCTGCCCAGTCTCAGACCATAGTGCCACCGCTGTCCAGTCTCAGACCACAGCGTCACCGCTGCCCAGTCTCAGACCATAGTGTCACCGCTGCCCGGTCTCAGACCACAGCGTCACCGCTGCCCAGTCTCAGACCACAGCGTCACCGCTGCCCAGTCTCAGACCATAGTGTCACCGCTGCCCAGTCTCAGACCACAGCGTCACCGCTGCCCAGTCTCAGACCATAGTGTCACCGCTGCCCGGTCTCAGACCATAGTGTCACCGCTGCCCGGTCTCAGACCATAGTGTCACCGCTGCCCGGTCTCAGACCATAGTGTCACCGCTGCCCGGTCTCAGACCACAGCGTCACCGGTGCCCGGTCTCAGACCACAGCGTCACCGCTGCCCGGTCTCAGACCATAGTGTCACCCCTGCCCGGTCTCAGACCACAGCGTCACCGCTGCCCGGTCTCAGACCATAGTGTCACCGCTGCCCGGTCTCAGACCACAGCGTCACCGCTGCCCAGTCTCAGACCATAGTGTCACCGCTGCCCAGTCTCAGACCACAGCGTCACCGCTGCCCAGTCTCAGACCATAGTGCCACCGCTGCCCAGTCTCAGACCACAGTGCCACCGCTGTCCAGTCTCAGACCATAGTGCCACCGCTGCCAGTCTCAGACCATAGTGCCACCGCTGTCCAGTCTCAGACCATAGTGCCACCGCTGCCCAGTCTCAGACCATAGCACCACCGCTGCCCAGTTTCAGACCCCAGCACCACCGCTGCCCAGTCTCAGACCACAGCGTCACCGCTGCCCAGTCTCAGACCACAGCGTCACCGCTGCCCAGTCTCAGACCATAGTGTCACCGCTGCCCGGTCTCAGACCACAGCGTCACCGCTGCCCAGTCTCAGACCATAGTGTCACCGCTGCCCGGTCTCAGACCACAGCGTCACCGCTGCCCAGTCTCAGACCATAGTGTCACCGCTGCCCGGTCTCAGACCACAGCGTCACCGCTGCCCAGTCTCAGACCATAGTGCCACCGCTGCCAGTCTCAGACCATAGTGCCACCGCTGTCCAGTCTCAGACCATAGTGTCACCGCTGCCCAGTCTCAGACCATAGCACCACCGCTGCCCAGTTTCAGACCCCAGCACCACCGCTGCCCAGTCTCAGACCACAGCGTCACCGCTGCCCAGTCTCAGACCATAGTGTCACCGCTGCCCAGTCTCAGACCACAGCGTCACCGCTGCCCAGTCTCAGACCATAGTGTCACCGCTGCCCGGTCTCAGACCATAGTGTCACCGCTGCCCGGTCTCAGACCATAGTGTCACCGCTGCCCGGTCTCAGACCATAGTGTCACCGCTGCCCGGTCTCAGACCACAGCGTCACCGCTGCCCGGTCTCAGACCACAGCGTCACCGCTGCCCGGTCTCAGACCATAGTGTCACCGCTGCCCGGTCTCAGACCACAGCGTCACCGCTGCCCGGTCTCAGACCATAGTGTCACCGCTGCCCGGTCTCAGACCACAGCGTCACCGCTGCCCGGTCTCAGACCACAGCGTCACCGCTGCCCGGTCTCAGACCATAGTGTCACCGCTGCCCGGTCTCAGACCATAGTGTCACCGCTGCCCGGTCTCAGACCATAGTGTCACCGCTGCCCGGTCTCAGACCATAGTGTCACCGCTGCCCGGTCTCAGACCAGGCCTCAAAAACTGGAACGGAAACCTCACAGAAATAACAACGATTACGAAATACACAGGAAAATTTGAGAAGATGTTTTTCAGAGTTTTCTGCCATTTTTTAGTTAGTGAAAGATAGGGGATAAAAAATAAGCAATACTGACAGAGTGCAAAACTTTTATCGGTTTTCATTTATCAGGAGGGTAGTGCCCCCCACCAGGGTTAAAGCTTATTGATATAGATCATAATCAGATTAATATATATGCAAAATAGCCACAGTGATTAGTAGCCGTATTCCAATCACTGTCGTAATTCATGAATTTTTTAATGAACATCAGTAATATATATATATATATATATATATATATATATATATATATATATATATATATATATGTCGTGCCGAATAGGCAGAACTTGCGATCTTGGCTTAAATAGCAACGATCATCTTGCCATATAGGACAAGTGAAAATTTGTGTATGCAATAATTTCGCCAAAATCATTCTGAACCTAACGAAAAAAATATATTTCACTGTGTTTGTTTAGTATTAAATTAACGTAAACAAATCTAAAATATATATAGTTGGGTTAGGCTAAAATAAATTGTTCTTGTTATAATAAGGTTAGGTAAGTTTTCTAAGATTCTTTTGGTGCAAAATTAAAGTTTTTTACATTAACATTAATGAAAAAAATATATCTTTAAACGCATAAGAGAAAATTTTAGAAAGAACTTAATTTTAAATGAGTTCTTGCTAATTGACCAGTTTTACATATTGGGCACGACATTATATATATATATATATATGTCGTGCCGACTACGTAAAACTGGTCAGTTAGCAAGAACTCATTTAAAATTAAGTCCTTTCTAAAATTTTCTCTTATGCGTTTAAAAATATATTTTTTTTCATTAATGTTAATGTAAAAATTCTTAACTTTGCTCCAAACGAATCTTAGAAAACTTACCTAACCTTATTATAACAGGAACAATTTATTTTAGCCTAACCCAACTAAATATATTTTAGATTTGTTTACAATAATTTAATACTAAACAAACACAGTGAAATATATTTTTTTCGTTAGGTTCAGAATGATTTTGGCGAAATTATTGCATACACAAATTTCCGCTTGTCCTATATGGCAAGATGAGCGTTGCTATTTAAGCCAAGATCGCAAGTTCTGCCTATTCGGCACGATAATATATATATATATATATATATATATATATATATATATATATATATATATATATATATATATATAATGAAGGAGGGGTGTTAATGTTGCAGTTTAAAAACTGTAGTGTAAAGCACCCTTCTGGCAAGACAATGATGGAGTGAATGATGGTGAAAGTTTTTCTTTTTCGGGCCACCCTGCCTTGGTGGGAATCGGCCAGTGTGATAATAAATATAAAATAATATATATATATATATATATATATATATATATATATATATATATATATATATATATATATTATATATATATATATATTATATACATATATGCATTAAGATCACAGCAAACAGGTAATATCGCAATATGCAGAAAAACCACTGTGACACAATAATGAAATTCCAAGCGCTTTCGTGACTTTTCAAATTATCAAGAAACTATAAAAAAATTTCAAAAGTTTTTTTTACTGTATCAAGATTTTTAAATATAACTTTGATATTGAAAGTCTTTAGAAAAGGCATATCAACCAAGTTTTCATGGTAAGGGAGAACCAACATATTTTTAGTTGAATAAGGCCGGTTGTCCCTTTTTGGATTGTAAAAAGAATTTTTGTAATTTTAAAGGATTTATCAATTACGTTTCTTGGGTATTTCAGATCATTAACTATTTCATAAATTTTGGAGATTTCGTCATCCATGAACTCTGGACTACAAATACACAAAGCTCTCAAAAACACTGATGAGAATGCCAACAGTTTAACTCTGTCTTGATGTAAAAATAATAGTGCTCATAGGAACAGTTATTTGTTGGTTTTTCTATAAATTTAAAATTTAAAATCAACAGTCAGATTTATAGAATGTCACTTAAAACGCAAAATAAAATACAAAATATCATCAACATGTCTATACCACTTAGCACTATTACAAAGGACTGTGTTAAGCAATTTTGTTTCAAAAACTTCCTTGATAATGTGAGAAGTTACGAAAGCGCTTGGAATTTCACTATTTTTTCACAGTGGTTGTTCTACACAGACACACACACACACACACACGTTATATATATATATATATATATATATATATATATATATATATATATATATATATATATACATATATATATATATATATATATAATATATATATATATATTATATATATATATATATTATATAAAGAATCTTTCCTCCGTAAGCCATGCGTGTCGTATGAGGCGACTAAAATGCCGGGAGCAATGGGCTAGTAACCCCTTCTCCTGTATACAATTACTAAAAAAGAGAAGAAAAACTTTATAAAACTGGGTTGCTTAAATGTGCGTGGATGTAGTGCGGATGACAAGAAACAGATGATTGCTGATGTTATGAATGAAAAGAAGTTGGATGTCCTGGCCCTAAGCGAAACAAAGCTGAAGGGGGTAGGAGAGTTTCAGTGGGGGGAAATAAATGGGATTAAATCTGGAGTATCTGAGAGAGTTAGAACAAAGGAAGGGGTAGCAGTAATGTTAAATGATCAGTTATGGAAGGAGAAAAGAGAATATGAATGTGTAAATTCAAGAATTATGTGGATTAAAGTAAAGGTTGGATGCGAGAAGTGGGTCATAATAAGCGTGTATGCACCTGGAGAAGAGAGGAATGCAGAGGAGAGAGAGAGATTTTGGGAGATGTTAAGTGAATGTATAGGAGCCTTTGAACCAAGTGAGAGAGTAATTGTGGTAGGGGACTTGAATGCTAAAGTAGGAGAAACTTTTAGAGAGGGTGTGGTAGGTAAGTTTGGGGTGCCAGGTGTAAATGATAATGGGAGCCCTTTGATTGAACTTTGTATAGAAAGGGGTTTAGTTATAGGTAATACATATTTTAAGAAAAAGAGGATAAATAAGTATACACGATATGATGTAGGGCGAAATGACAGTAGTTTGTTGGATTATGTATTGGTAGATAAAAGACTGTTGAGTAGACTTCAGGATGTACATGTTTATAGAGGGGCCACAGATATATCAGATCACTTTCTAGTTGTAGCTACACTGAGAGTAAAAGGTAGATGGGATACAAGGAGAATAGAAGCATCAGGGAAGAGAGAGGTGAAGGTTTATAAACTAAAAGAGGAGGCAGTTAGGGTAAGATATAAACAGCTATTGGAGGATAGATGGGCTAATGAGAGCATAGGCAATGGGGTCGAAGAGGTATGGGGTAGGTTTAAAAATGTAGTGTTAGAGTGTTCAGCAGAAGTTTGTGGTTACAGGAAAGTGGGTGCAGGAGGGAAGAGGAGCGATTGGTGGAATGATGATGTAAAGAGAGTAGTAAGGGAGAAAAAGTTAGCATATGAGAAGTTTTTACAAAGTAGAAGTGATGCAAGGAGGGAAGAGTATATGGAGAAAAAGAGAGAAGTTAAGAGAGTGGTGAAGCAATGTAAAAAGAGAGCAAATGAGAGAGTGGGTGAGATGTTATCAACAAATTTTGTTGAAAATAAGAAAAAGTTTTGGAGTGAGATTAACAAGTTAAGAAAGCCTAGAGAACAAATGGATTTGTCAGTTAAAAATAGGAGAGGAGAGTTATTAAATGGAGAGTTAGAGGTATTGGGAAGATGGAAGGAATATTTTGAGGAATTGTTAAATGTTGATGAAGATAGGGAAGCTGTGATTTCGTGTATAGGGCAAGGAGGAATAACATCTTGTAGGAGTGAGGAAGAGCCAGTTGTGAGTGTGGGGGAAGTTCGTGAGGCAGTAGGTAAAATGAAAGGGGGTAAGGCAGCCGGGATTGATGGGATAAAGATAGAAATGTTAAAAGCAGGTGGGGATATAGTTTTGGAGTGGTTGGTGCAATTATTTAATAAATGTATGGAAGAGGGTAAGGTACCTAGGGATTGGCAGAGAGCATGCATAGTTCCTTTGTATAAAGGCAAAGGGGATAAAAGAGAGTGCAAAAATTATAGGGGGATAAGTCTGTTGAGTGTACCTGGTAAAGTGTATGGTAGAGTTATAATTGAAAGAATTAAGAGTAAGACGGAGAATAGGATAGCAGATGAACAAGGAGGCTTTAGGAAAGGTAGGGGGTGTGTGGACCAGGTGTTTACAGTGATACATATAAGTGAACAGTATTTAGATAAGGCTAAAGAGGTCTTTGTGGCATTTATGGATTTGGAAAAGGCGTATGACAGGGTGGATAGGGGGGCAATGTGGCAGATGTTGCAAGTGTATGGTGTAGGAGGTAGGTTACTGAAAGCAGTGAAGAGTTTTTACGAGGATAGTGAGGCTCAAGTTAGAGTATGTAGGAAAGAGGGAAATTTTTTCCCAGTAAAAGTAGGCCTTAGACAAGGATGTGTGATGTCACCGTGGTTGTTTAATATATTTATAGATGGGGTTGTAAGAGAAGTAAATGCGAGGGTCTTGGCAAGAGGCGTGGAGTTAAAAGATAAAGAATCACACACAAAGTGGGAGTTGTCACAGCTGCTCTTTGCTGATGACACTGTGCTCTTGGGAGATTCTGAAGAGAAGTTGCAGAGATTGGTGGATGAATTTGGTAGGGTGTGCAAAAGAAGAAAATTAAAGGTGAATACAGGAAAGAGTAAGGTTATGAGGATAACAAAAAGATTAGGTGATGAAAGATTGAATATCAGATTGGAGGGAGAGAGTATGGAGGAGGTGAACGTATTCAGATATTTGGGAGTGGACGTGTCAGCGGATGGGTCTATGAAAGATGAGGTGAATCATAGAATTGATGAGGGAAAAAGAGTGAGTGGTGCACTTAGGAGTCTGTGGAGACAAAGAACTTTGTCCTTGGAGGCAAAGAGGGGAATGTATGAGAGTATAGTTTTACCAACGCTCTTATATGGGTGTGAAGCGTGGGTGATGAATGTTGCAGCGAGGAGAAGGCTGGAGGCAGTGGAGATGTCATGTCTGAGGGCAATGTGTGGTGTGAATATAATGCAGAGAATTCGTAGTTTAGAAGTTAGGAGGAGGTGCGGGATTACCAAAACTGTTGTCCAGAGGGCTGAGGAAGGGTTGTTGAGGTGGTTCGGACATGTAGAGAGAATGGAGCGAAACAGAATGACTTCAAGAGTGTATCAGTCTGTAGTGGAAGGAAGGCGGGGTAGGGGTCGGCCTAGGAAGGGTTGGAGGGAGGGGGTAAAGGAGGTTTTGTGTGCGAGGGGCTTGGACTTCCAGCAGGCATGCGTGAGCGTGTTTGATAGGAGTGAATGGAGACAAATGGTTTTTAATACTTGACGTGCTGTTGGAGTGTGAGCAAAGTAACATTTATGAAGGGATTCAGGGAAACCGGCAGGCCGGACTTGAGTCCTGGAGATGGGAAGTACAGTGCCTGCACTCTGAAGGAGGGGTGTTAATGTTGCAGTTTAAAAACTGTAGTGTAAAGCACCCTTCTGGCAAGACAGTGATGGAGTGAATGATGGTGAAAGTTTTTCTTTTTCGGGCCACCCTGCCTTGGTGGGAATCGGCCGGTGTGATAATAAAAAAAATATTATATATATATATATATATATATATTATATATATATATATTTATATACATTATATATATATTTATATATATTATATATATATATATTTATATATATTATATATATTATATATATATATATTATATATATATATTATATATACTATATATATATATATTATATATACTATATATATATATATTATATATACTATATATATATATATTATATATACTATATATATATATATATATATATTATATATACTATATATATATATATATTATATATACTATATATGTATATTTTATATATATACTATATATATATATTATATATATACTATATATATATATTTTATATATACTATATATATATATTTTATATATACTATATATATATATTTTATATATACTATATATATATATTATATATATACTATATATATATATTATATATATACTATATATATATATTATATATATACTATATATATATATATATATATATATATATATATATATTATATATACTATATATATATATATATATATATATATATATATATATATATATATATACTATATATATATGTATATATTATATATACTATATATGTATATATTATATATACTATATATGTATATATTATATATACTATATATATATATATATTATATATACTATATATATATATATTATATATACTATATATATATATATATATTATATATACTATATATATATATATATATTATATATACTATATATATATATATTATATATACTATATATATATATATATATATATTATATATACTATATATATATATATATTATATATACTATATATATATATATATTATATATACTATATATATATATATATATTATATATACTATATATATATATATATTATATATAACTATATATATATATATATTATATATACTATATATATATGTATATATTATATATACTATATATGTATATATTATATATACTATATATGTATATATTATATATACTATATATATATATATATTATATATACTATATATATATATATTATATATACTATATATATATATATTATATATACTATATATATATATATTATATATACTATATATATATATATATATATATATATATATATATGTGTGTGTAATGTCGTGCAGAATATGTAAAACTGGTCAATTAGCAAGAACTCATTTAAAATTAAATCCTTTGTAAAATTTTCTCTTATACGTTTAAAGACATGTTTTTTTTCATTAATGTTGATGTAAAAATTTATAATTTTGCACCAAAAGGAACTTAGAAAGCTTACCTAACCTTATTATAACAAGCGCAATTTATTTTAGCCTAACCCAACTAAATATATTTTAGATTTGTTTACAATAATTTAATACTAAACAAACACAGTGAAATATTTTTTTTTTTCGTTAGGTTCAGAATGATTTTGGCGAAATTATTGCATACACAAATTTTCACTTGTCCTATATGGCAAGATGAACGTTGCTATTTAAGCCAAGATGGCAAGTTCTGCCTATTCGGCACGACATATATATATATATATATATATATATATATATATATATATATATATATATATATATATATATATATATATATATATATATTATACTCATTTCTGCCATATTGTAAGCTTCTGATGATGCGTTGATTGCAACACGAAAAACCAAGAGGTATCATTCAACTCCCCCCGTGGTTGTTTTACAGCTTGTAAAGAAGTACTTTCTAAACAAATCGCTAAAAATAATTTTATGGCTTAAAGAGAAAGAGGAAGTAATAATAATAATAATAATAATAATAATAATAATAAGAATAAGAATAAATTTTAATTTTTATTAATAAAATATTATTAAAATAAGATAACTTATTAAAACAATATTAATTTTATCTATTTAATAAAATAAAAAATAAAAATAAATGATGCATAGGAAGGCACTAATCCTGTAGCAGACATGTAGTGCACGGAGACTGGAAGAAAACTGTTGTAATACAGTGAAGGGAAGGGTAGCCCTAATTCCTTAAATCCAGAGTTCTACTCGAACTGTGTATAGGAGAGGCACAGTAATAAACAATGCTTGAAGAAAAATTGGATAAATAAGTACAAGAGATATGATATAGGGGCAATGACAGCAGTTTGTTACACTATATATTAGTAGATGAAAGGTTGATGGGTAGACTTCAGGATGTACATGGTTTTAGTGGATAATAGATACATCAGATTATCATTTAGTCGTAGGTACAGTGAGAGCATGAGGCAGATGGGGTACAAGGAGAAAGTCATCAGTGGGTGAGAGAGAACTGAAAGTTAATAAATTAGAGGAGGATATTGTGTAAGAAATCGGCATTTATTGGAAGAAGGATGGAATAGAGAGAGTATAAGTAATGAGGAGGAAGTCGAGGAGGTATGGGGTAGATTTAAGAATGCAGCAGTCTGTGAGTGCTAGAGGATAAATGCGGGAGAGAAGTGCAAGAATGAAGAGGTAAAGAGAATGGTAAGGGAGAGAAAATTAGCATAGATGAGGTTAATACAATGTGGAAGTGATGTATGGAGAGCGGAGTATATGGAAAGACAGAAGCTAAAAGTGTGGTGAGGAAGTGCAAAAGGAGAGCCAGTGAGAAAGTGGATGAGGGTTTAGCAACAGGTGTTGCTAAAAATAACAAGGTTTTGAAAGGTTAATAAGTAAATAAAGCTTAAGAACAAATGTATTTATCAATTTAAAAGGAGAGAAAACAGATATTAGGTGAGGAAATGGAGGTACAGCGACGATGGTGTATTTTCAGGAGTTTGTAAGTATTAATGTGGAAAAGGAGGCAGGGATTTCTTGGACTGGTCAGGGACATACAGTTCTGGTGTACAGTTTCCAGAAGTATGATAGAGGGCAGAGGAAAACTTATTGAGGTGGTTTGAGAACTTAGAAGGGATGGAGCAAAATAGAATGACTAGAAAGGTATATAAATCTGGGATGGAGGGAAACAGGGGTAGGGTCGTCTGAGGAGGGGTGGAAGGACAGAGGAGGTTTGGAGTGCAAGGGCCTTGAAATTCCAATAGGTTTAAGATAGCAATTTAGATCTGAGTGCAAGTAAGGGTTTTTGTGACCTGACGTGCTGTTGGAGAGTGAGCAAGGTAATATTTGTAAAGTGATTCAATGACACCATTAACCGAACTTAAGTTCTGGAAGTGGGAAGTATAGTGCTTGCACTTGAGAGGAAAGGTAAGGATGTTGCAGGTTCAGAGAGTCATCTGACCACTGGTGTCTGCACGCGTCTGGCAAGACAATGATTGACGCACAGTTAATATGTTTCTTCTTTTTTTGGGGGGGGGGGGTTATCCTACCTTGGTGAGAGATGGCCGGCCTATTATAAAAAATAAGGTCCTTCACCAGCATCAGGGGAACAGCATCAAGGGACCTCCCCTTAAAATGGTGGGAACATTTTATGAACGATGAGAGAGTTGAATCCAACAAGTATAAACTGCTGCAGTTTCATTAAAGTTTTGCTTGTTGTTGCTGAAGACTGAGACTTGCACGTCCGCCCCCCCCCCCCCTCTTATTTTTACACCCTTAACGCTCTTCTTATTTTCAACTTTATCGCATGAAGAGAAGCCCCAGCTTCAAAGTACTCTTATTTGTAAATGCAAATAGTTTTTAGTGTCAATATCAGTTTCTCTTATCTAATTAATAAAAGAAATAGCTCATTTATTTATCAAAGAAATTGGGCTGCATTTCCAAGGTAGTAATTATGGTGCTGGTGAATTGAATCTTCTCTTTCCTTTCTCATGTATTAAGATTCACTCGTAAATATAATAGTAATTTAACAACCTTCAAGATAAACATTACTGCAAGTCACACAAGCATCTGACCTCCTGCTATATTCATAGGTGGCTAAAATATTATCCATTTTTTTTTATACATGCAAAGTTATGGCGACACTCGTGAAAGTTACGTCAGCGAACATGGTTCAGCCTCCACCAGTGTGGCTCTGGTGGGTGCCGCAGCAGCTGGCCCTGTGCCAAGTGGGACAACAGTTGTGTTATCGCTACGCAGTGGCTAACTGGCGGCTCGGGAGTCAATGGTCGCTACAGACAACTGAACGGTTTCTTTTCCTGCTCGACCTCTGAGGACAGGTAATGTTGTGGGTGTGAAGGAAGAGAGGTACTGGAGGTGCAACAGTCCCAGGTGGGCGGGTGGGCTCAGTGCCAGACCCACCTAACCCACTACCACACTCCACACACACACACACACACACACACACACACACACACACACACACACACACACACACACACACACACACACACACACACACATGCATACAGGGCAAAGCTCCTTATCATGGGTGACTTTAACTATAAGGAGATCGATTGGGAGAACTTGGACCCGCATGGGGGCCAAGACACATGGAGGGCTAAGATGATGGAGATGGTACTGGAAAACTTCATGTACCAACACGTAAGGGACACTACAAGAGAGAGAGGAGAGGATGAACCAGCAAGGCTGGACTTAGTATTCACCTTGAGTAGTGCAGATATCAAGGACATCACATATGAAAGACCCCTTGGGGCCAGTGACCATGTGGTTTTAAGCATCGAATACACAGTAGAGCTACAAGTGGAGGGAGAAGCAGGAAGGCCAGGACGAATGAAGCCAAACTACAAGAAAGGGGACTACACAGGAATGAGGAACTTCCTGAACGGGGTTCAGTGGGACAGAGAACTGGCAGGGAAGCCAGTTAATGAGATGATGGAATATGTAGCAACAAAATGCAAGGAGGCTGAGGAGAGGTTTGTACCCAAGGGTAACAGGAATAATGAAAAAGCCAGGATGAGCCCATGGTTTACCCAAAGGTGCAGGGAGGCAAAAACCAAGTGTGCTAGGGAATGGAAGAAATATAGAAGGCAAAGGACCCAGGAGAATAAGGAGAGCAGTCGTAGAGCCAGAAACGAATATGCACAGATAAGAAGGGAGGCCCAAAGACAATATGAAAATGACATAGCAGCGAAAGCCAAATCTGACCCGAAACTGTTGCACAGCCACATCAGGATGAAAACAACAGTCAAGGACCAGGTAATCAGGCTAAGGAAGGAAGGAGGAGAGACAACAAGAAATGACCGTGAAGTATGTGAGGAACTCAACAAGAGATTCAAAGAAGTGTCCACAGAGGAGACAGAAGGGGCTCCAGAAAGACGGAGAGGTGGGGCACACCACCATGTGCTAGACGCAGTGCACACAACCGAGGAAGAAGTGAAGAGGCTTCTGAGTGAGCTAGATACCTCAAAGGCGATGGGGCCAGATAACATCTCCCCATGGGTATTGAGAGAGGGAGCAGAGGCGCTATGTGTACCCCTTACAACAATATTCAATACATCTATCGTAACAGGGAGATTGCCTGAGGCATGGAAGACAGCAAATGTAGTCCCAATCTTTAAAAAAGGAGACAGACATGAAGCATTAAACTACAGACCAGTGTCACTGACATGTATAGTATGCAAAATCATGGAGAAGATTATCAGAAGAGTGGTGGAACACCTAGAAAGAAATGATCTCATCAACAGCAGCCAACATGGTTTCAGGGACGGGAAATCCTGTCTCACAAACCTACTGGAGTTCTATGACATGATGACAGCAGTAAGACAAGAGAGAGAGGGGTGGGTGGATTGCATATTCTTGGACTGCAAGAAGGCGTTTGACACAGTTCCACACAAGTGATTGGTGCAAAAACTGGAGGACCAAGCAGGGACAACAGGGAAGGCACTACAATGGATCAGGGAATACTTGTCAGGAAGACAGCAGCGATTCATGGTACGTGGCGAGGTTTCAGAGTGGGCACCTGTGACCAGCGGGGTCCCACAGGGGTCAGTCCTAGGACCAGTGCTGTTTCTGGTATTTGTGAATGACATGACGGAAGAAATAGACTCTGAGGTGTCCCTGTTTGCAGATGACGTGAAGTTGATGAGAAGAATTCACTCGATCGAAGACCAGGCAGAACTACAAAGGGATCTGGACAGGCTGCAGACCTGGTCCAGCAATTGGCTCCTGGAGTTCAATCCCACCAAGTGCAAAGTCATGAAGATTGGGGAAGGGCAAAGAAGACCGCAGACGGAGTACAGTCTAGGGGGCCAGAGACTACAAACCTCACTCAGGAAAAAGATCTTGGGGTGAGTATAACACCAGGCACATCTCCTGAAGTACACATCAACCAAATAACTGCTGCAGCATATGGGCGCCTAGCAAACGTCAGAACAGCATTCCGACACCTTAATAAGGAATCGTTCAGGACCCTGTACACCGTGTACGTTACGCCCATATTGGAGTATGCGGCACCAGTTTGGAACCCACACCTAGCCAAGCACGTAAAGAAACTAGAGAAAGTGCAAAGGTTTGCAACAAGACTAGTCCCAGAGCTAAGAGGTATGTCCTACGAGGAGAGGTTAAGGGAAATCAACCTGACGACACTGGAGGACAGGAGAGATAAGAGGGACATGATAACGACATACAAAATACTGAGAGGAATTGACAAGGTGGACAAAGACAGGATGTCCCAGAGATTGGACACAGTAACAAGGGGACACAGTTGGAAGCTGAAGACACAGATGAATCACAGGGATGTTAGGAAGTATTTCTTCAGCCACAGAGTAGTCAGTAAGTGGAATAGTTTGGGAAGCGATGTAGTGGAGGCAGGATCCATACATAGCTTTAAGCAGAGGTATGATAAAGCTCACGGTTCAGGGAGAGTGACCTAGTAGCGATCAGTGAAGAGGCGGGGCCAGGAGCTCGGACTCGACCCCCGCAACCTCAACTAGGTGAGTACAACTAGGTGAGTACAACTAGGTGAGTACACACACACACACACACACACACACACACACACACAGGCAGGACTTCAAAGAGACCTGGACAGACTGGACACCTGGTCCAGCAAATGGCTTCTCGAATTTAATCCTGCCAAATGCAAAGTCATGAAGATAGGGGAAGGGCACAGAAGACCACAGACAGAGTATAGGCTAGGTGGCCAAAGACTGCAAACCTCACTCAAGGAGAAAGATCTTGGGGTGAGTATAACACCGAGCATGTCTCCGGAAGCACACATCAATCAGATAACTGCTGCAGCATATGGGCGCCTGGCAAACCTGAGAACAGCATTCCGATACCTTAGTAAGGAATCATTCAAGACACTGTACACCGTGTATGTCAGGCCCATACTGGAGTATGCAGCACCTGTTTGGAACCCGCACTTGATAAAGCACGTCAAGAAACTAGAGAATGTACAAAGGTTTGCGACAAGGTTAGTTCCAGAGCTAAGGGGAATGTCCTATGAAGAAAGATTAAGGGAAATCGGCCTGACGACACTGGAGGACAGGTCAGGGGAGACATGATAACGACATATAAAATACTGCGTGGAATAGACAAGGTGGACAAAGACAGGATGTTCCAGGGAGGGGACACAGAAACAAGAGGCCACAATTGGAAGTTGAAGACACAAATGAGTCAGAGAGATAGTAGGAAGTATTTCTTCAGTCATAGAGTTGTAAGGCAGTGGAATAGCCTAGAAAATGACGTAGTGGAGGCAGGAACCATACACAGTTTTAAGACGAGGTTTGATAAAGCTCATGGAGCGGGGAGAGAGAGGGCCTAGTAGCAACCGGTGAAGAGGCGGGGCCAGGAGCTAGGACTCGACCCCTGCAACCACAAATAGGTGAGTACAAATAGGTGAGTACACACACACAGTCTTAGATTACTTCGCTATTCGGCGTTAACTGTTGAAATATATCGTTTATTTTTTCGCTATATCAAGTTTACCTTACCTGCCCTAAGCTAACCTAACTTGAACCAACCTATTATAGAATACATGACATATAGATAATATCGTTGTTTAGGTCATTCAATAAATCGTCTAACTGCAACGCCCACGACAACAAAAGTAGGAATACAGACTGCCCGAGGATGCCCAGGTGACAAAGAATTGAAGATTTAGAAACAATTTTCTCAAAGTTGGAAAGACCAAAAACAGTTTAACATAACTTAAACGTACGTGTGTTTACCATTTTGTCCTAGGCACATGTCGATTGACACTAGGACTATTGTGTGTGTATGTGTATGTGTGTATGTGTGTGTGTGTGTGTGTGTGTGTGTGTGTGTGTGTGTGTGTACTCACCTAGTTGTGGTTGCCCTGCCTCTTCACTGGCCGCTTCTAGGTCACTCTTCCTGCTCCATGAGCTTTATCAAACCTCTTCTTAAAGCTATGTATGGATCCTTCCTCCACTACATCACTTCCCAGACTATTCCACTCCGTGACAACTTTGTGACTGAAGAAATACTTCGTAACATCCCTGTGATTCATTTAAGTCTTCAACTTCCAACTATCACCCCTTATTGCTGTGTCCCATCTTAGGAACATCCTGTCTCGGTCCAACTTATCGATTCCTCTCAGTATTTTATGTCATTATCATATCCCCCCTATCTCTCCTGTCCTCCAGTGTCTTCAGGTTGATTTCCCTTAACCTCTCCTCGTAGGACATGCCCCATAACTCCGGGACCTTTGCACTTTCTCTAGCTTCCTTACGTGCTTGGTTAGGTGTGGTGATGCATACTCCAATATAGGCCTAACATACATGGTGTACAGGGTCCTGAACGATTCCTTATTGAGATGTCGGAATGCTGTTCTTAGATTTGCTATACGCCCGTATGCTGCAGCAGTTATTTGGTTGATGTGCGACTCAGGAGATGTGTCCGGTGTTATACTCGGATATCCTTTTTCTTGAGTGAGGTTTGTAGTCTCTGGCCCCTTAGACTGTACTCCATCTGCAGTTTTCTTGGTCCTTCCCCAATCTTCATGATTTTGCACTTGTAATTGTGCCTAGTCTTTGTCCGATTAAATTCCTCTCATCATCTGCAAACAGGGACACTTCTGAGTCTATTCCTTCCGTCATGTCGTTCACATGCATTTGAAAAAGCTCCGGTCCTAGGACTGACCCCTGTAGAACCCCGCTAGTCACAGGCGCCCACTCTTGACCCTCGTCACGTAACATAACTTGCTGTTGCCTTCCCGACAGCTATTCCCTGATCCATTGCAGTGCTTTCCCTTTTATTCCTGCCTTGTCCTCTAGATTTTGCACTAATCTCTTGCGTGGAACTGTGTCAAACGCCTTCTTACAGTTCTAGAAAACGCAATCTACCCCCCCCTCTCTCTCTCTTGCCTTACCGCTGTCATCCTGTAATAGAACTCCATTAGGTTTGTGACAGGATTTCCCGTCCCTGAAACAATGCTTGTTGTCGGTGATAAGCTCACTCCTATCTAGGTGCTCCCCCACTCTTCTGATAATTTTCTTGACTTTGCATACTATACATGTCTGTTACACTGGTCTGTAGTTCACTGCCTCGTGTCTCCTTTTTTAAAAATTGGAACTACATCCACTGTCTTCCATACCTCAGGTAGTCGCTCTGTTTCGATAAATGTGTTGAAGATTGTTGTTAGTGGTACACATAGTGCCTCTGCTCCCTCTCAGAACCCATGGAGAGATGTTATCCTGCCCCATCGCCTTAGAGGTATCCAGCTCGCTCAGCAGCCTCTTCACTTCTTCGTCGGTTGTATGTATTGTGTCCAACACTTGATGGCATACCCCACCTCTCCGTCTTTCTGGAGTCCCTTCTGTCTCCTCTGTTAACACTTCTTTGAATCTCGTGTTGAGCTCCTCACATACTTCTCGGTCGTTTCTTGTGATCTCCCTTCCTTCCTTCCTCGGCTAGATTACCTGGCTGTACAACAGCTTCGGGTCAGATTTGGCTTTTGCTGCTATGTCATTTTCGTATTGCGATTGGGCCTCTCTTCTTACCTGTGCATATTCATTTCTGGCTCAGTGACTGCTCTCCTTATTCTCCTGGGTCCTTTACCTTCTATACTTCTTCCATTCTCCACCACACTTGGTTTTGGCCTCTCTACACCTTTGAGTAAACCAAGAGCTCATCCTGGCTTTCTCATTATTTCTGTTACCCTTGGGTACAAACCTCTCTTCAGCTTCCTTGCATATTGTTGCCAAATATTCCGTCATCTCATTTACTGACTTCACTGTCAGTTCTCTGTCCCACTGAATCCCATGCAGGAAACTCTTCATGCCTGTGTAGTCCCCTCTCTTGTAACCTAGCTTCATTCGTTCTGGCCTTCCTGCTTCCCTCTCCACTTGTAACTCTATGTATTCGAAGCTCAGATCCACGTGCTCACTGGCCCCAAGGGGTCTTTCATATGTTACGTCCTCAATATCTGCACTACTCAAAGTGAATACTAGGTCAGTCTTGCTGGTTCATCCTCTCCTCTCTTTCTGGTAGTGTCCCTTACATGTTGGTACATGAGGTTTTTTCAGTACCACCTACATCATCTTAGCCCTCCACGTTTCTTGGCCCCTTGTTGCTCCAGGTTCTCCCAGTCAATTTCCTTGTGACTGAAGTCACCCATAATCAGCAGCTTTGCCCTGCTCGCATGAGCCCTTCCGGCCGCTTCAGCCAGTGTGTCAACCATCGCTCTGTCACTCTCATCATGCTCTTGCCTTGGTCTCCTGCTGTTCTGTGGTGGGTTATACACCACTGCAATTAACACCTTGGGACCTCCAGACTGAAGTGTTTCTATTATGTAATCTCTTGTTTCTCCTCTGTCTCCTTTCTCCAGCTCATCAAAATCCCATTGGTTTTTAATGAGCAGTGCCACTCCTCCACCCTCTCTGCTCCCTCTGTCTTATCTCAGGATATGATATTCCATTGGAAGGATGGCATTTATCATTCCTGTAAGCTTTTGGCTCTGTGAGAGCTATGATGTCTGGTGATGCCTCTTTGATTCTTTCATGCCACTACTCCCACTTATTCGTTATTCCATCAGCATTGGTGTACCATACCTTCAGTTCCCTCTCCAACACTGTGTTCTGGAGGGTCTGTTGGGGTGGGGGCCCTGGCAGTGTGCTGTGGGATTCTACAGCATAGTATGGGGTGGGGGCTGTAAGTTTGAGTTGTGGGTTGTGTTGGGATAGCATGTTTGGTTATGGGATTTTGGGGGTGGTTCTGTGTGTGCTTGCACTTGTTGTTCTGCCATGCTCTGGTTGTCCTCTGCTGACTCTGTCCTTGTCTCTCTTCCTAGTCTCCTTCGGGTCTGTGTCCTCTCCCTCAGCTGCTATCATTCTATTCTTGTTCTGTGGCAGTCTGGAAACATCCTCTTGTATGTTGATGATTCCTTCAGCTATGGTTTTTCTTGCATGATCCTGTTCCACACTGTTTGTCTTGAAAATCAGTTTGACGGGCAGATTTCTCCCCTTCAAGTACCCCCCTATTCTCTGAAAATTTACTCTCTCAGTTATGTCCTCGCCTATTTCTTTGATGTTTTCAATCTCCTGTTTTTCTTTCTGCCATCTTTCATTATGTGTCCTCCCTTCGCTTTCCTGAAGCCCATGAATAAACAATGACTTCTCCCTCTCCTCTTCCCAATGCCTTTCCCTCTGTGTCTCTGGGTCCCGTTTGTACATAGCCATTGTCTCCCTTATTTCTTCCTGTAACTCTTGGTAGCATGGTCGTGCCTCTGCATGGGACCTGGCACCTTCTCTACCTTCTCCCCCCTCATTGCTACCCCTGCTCCCAACAGCTCTCCTACTTCATTCCTCGGTCTTGCTTGGTGAGCTGATAGGGCCTTAGTGTAAGTCTTTTCGCCTTCCTTTCCGTTGGGCTCCTCGTTCAGTAGGGGTGTACCTGCTTCAGATGCCATGTCTCCTCTGGGCAATAGCCCTGTAACTCGCTTCAGCATATTTCCCTCATAATCTAGGGCCCGTATCCTGGCTTCTGCGGCTTCAGCTTGCGACTCCAATTTCTTATGTGTGTGTGTGTGTGTGTGTGTGTGTGTGTGTGTGTGTGTGTGTGTGTGTGTGTGTGTGTGTGAGTATGAGTGTGTGTGTGTGAGTATGAGTGTGTGTGTGTGTGTGAATGAGTATGTGTGTATGTATGTGTGTATGTGTGTACTCACCTAGTTTTACTCACCTAGTTGAGGTTGCAGGGGTCGAGTTCAAGCTCCTGGCCCCGCCTCTTCACTGGTCGCTACTAGGTCACACTACCTGAACCGTGAGCTTTATCATACCTCTGCTTAAAGCTATGTATGGATCCTGCCTCCACTACATCGCTTCCCAAACTATTCCACTTCCTGACTACTCTGTGGCTGAAGAAATACTTCCTAACATCCCTGTGATTCATCTGTGTCTTCAACTTCCAACTGTGTCCCCTTGTTGTTGTGTCCCATCTCTGGAACATCCTGTCTTTGTGTGTACTTACCTAATTGTGGTTGCAGGGGTCGAGACTCAGCTCCTGGCCCCGCCTCTTCACCGACCGCTACTAGATCCTCTCTCCCTCTGTTCCATGAGCTTTATCATACCTCGTCTTAAAACTATGTATAGTTCCTACCTCCACTACATCGCTTGCCAGACTATTCCACTTCCTAACTACTCTATGACTGAAGAAATACTTCCTAACATCCCTTTGACTTATCTGAGTCTTCAGCTTCCAATTGTGACCCCTTGTTTCTGTGTCCCATCTCTTGAACATCCTGTCTCTGTCCACCTTGTCTATTCCACGCAGTATTTTGTATGTCGTTATCATGTCTCCCCTGACCCTCCTGTCCTCCAGTGTCGTCAGACCGATTTCCCTTAACCTTTCTTCATAGGACATTCCCCTTAGTTCTGGAAATAGCCTTGTTGCAAACCTTTGAACTTTCTCTAATTTCTTGACGTGTTTGACCAGGTGTGGGTTCCAAACTGGTGCTGCGCACTCCAGTATGAGCCTGACGTACACAGTGTATAAAATCTTGAACGATTCCTTACTGAGGTACCGGAACGTTATTTTCAGGTTTGCCAAGCGCCGATATGCCGCAGCAGTTATCTGGTTAATGTGTGCTTCTGGCGATGTACTCGGTATTATACTCACTCCTAGGTCTTTCTCCTTGAGTGAGGTTTGCAGCCTTTGGCCTCCTAGCCTATACTCTGTCTGCGGTCTTCTTTGCCCTCCTCCGATCTTCATGACTTTGCATTTGGCAGGGTTAAATTCTAGGAGCCAGTTTCGGGACCACACATCCAGCCTGTCCAGGTCTCTTTGTAGATCTGTCTGGTCAGCATCTGATTTAATTCTCCTCATTAACTTCACGTCATCTGCAAACAGGGACACTTCTGAGTCTATCTCTTCCGTCATGTCGTTCACATATACCACGAATAGCACTGGTCCCAGGACTGACCCCTGTGGGACCCCGCTCGTCACTGGCGCCCACTGTGATACCTCATCACGGACCATGACTCGCTGTTGCCTCCCTGTTAGGTATTCTCTGATCCGTTGCAGTGCCCTTCCTGTTATACGTGCCTGTTCTTCTAGGTTCTGTACTAATCTCTTGTGAGGAACTGTGTGTGTGTGTGTGTGTGTGTGTGTGTGTGTGTGTGTGTGTGTGTGTGTGTGTGTGTGTGTAGAACATGAGGCAAATGGGTAATGAAAAGAAGATACAAAATGGAAGAAATCAGACAAAGGTAAATAATTAAAAACCGAACTGGGGGAAAGAAAAGTTGAAATATTCGGAGAGAGAGAGAGAGAGAGAGAGAGAGAGAGAGAGAGAGAGAGAGAGAGAGAGAGAGAGAGAGAGAGAGAGAGAGAGAGAGAGAGAGAGAGAGAAAGAAAGAGAGAGAGTGAGATTAAAGCTTCGTCGTGACCCACATGCTGGAGGATGTAGGGCGATAAATCGTTATAAATCAAGTTCGCTGAGAGAGGGAATTGGAGGGCCAGCCACGACCCCATCTGCTCTCACACACCTGCTTTCACACACCTGCCTTCACACTGCTTGCTCATCCACAATCTCACTTTCATTCTCTCCCTCTCTCTCTCTTTCTCTCTCTTCCTCCCCCTTCTCTCTCTCTCTCTCTCTCTCAACCCTCTTCTTGTATAGACTCGTTCAATATTTCAACCCCAGCTGGTGGGATGTGCTCAGTATATCCTGGGTGTAATCAAGTGCTCCCTGGTAAGCTCCACTTACCTCTTACTGACCACTTTTTCCTCTTCAAGGTGTAAGTGATCCCTCTTTCACCTTCGTGTTTCCTGGCGAGGGTAATGTGTGTGTGTAGTATAAAGTGATGACTGGCAGAGTTTATGTCAGATGGGCAAGATATACGATGACTTAAATGGATTGATTATGCTAAAATAACTCCTTTTCCTCTTTCAATTAATTAAATTTTAATTATAAATTATATTATTATTATTATTATTATTAGAATACCAAGCAGTACCACTCTTCATATTTCTTACAAATGGTATTTATTTTTACATGGAAAAGCCCTAGTTAAACCCCTAGTCAATGACTCGTTACACTTTCTCATCACCTGAGACTGAAAAAGTACTTCCTGACCTCCCTCAAACTAATTTACATATTTTTCTTCTGCTACTGATCCCAGCTCCTTGCCCGTACATCTGCCCTAGCTAGTCCTCTGGGCATCACGTATGCCCTTTGTAAACTTTGACATCCAGTAGTTGTAGTCTGGGGCTAGTCACGTAGTGAACCTCACTGACTGTCACCGGGGTTCTGAAGATGCTTAAACCTGCGTAGGCGGAGCAGAAGGTATTAGAACCTTTGCATCCCATCAATAGAATCTGATTTGCTCAATTTTTCCCAGAAGCTGCATGGCGCCTAGAGCTTTGCATCTCCCCATCAATTTGATAATAATAATAATAATAATAATAATAATAATAATAATAATAATCTATGTATGGCTGTGAATGCCTTCCACTTTCAGCCTTTAACCTTCGTGGGAGAGAGAGAGAGAGAGAGAGAGAGAGAGAGAGAGAGAGAGAGAGAGAGAGAGAGAGAGAGAGAGAGAAATGATGTTCTTCAAGCTCTGTATAAACACTAGTACCTCTGTACTAGCATGTGCAATGTACAGACCTCAGTGGCAACATGCAGACCCCATCAACTTCCTAATGGAAAATATTGACTCCCTTCTGCTACAACACAACTGTCAACATATTATAATTGTTGGTGACCTCAACCAGCACCTTATACAGAGGGACTTTGATGACCTTCTTGCAGTGTTTGACATGAGAAACTTTGTTGATATCCCTACTCATATCTCTGGCTCCTCCCTTGACCCAGTAGTGAGTGATCCGGCAGAAGGCATAGTCACTTGTCAACCCCTCGGCTACGTTGGATCGTCTGACCACAAGGCTGTTTTTACCACACTTAAGATCCCAACAGAACGAGGTGAGGAGTCCACACGCACAACCTGGCTATGGGAAAGAGGTAATTGGCCAGCCCTTTGCTCTGAGCTCGCCACCACCGATTGGAATGCTCTTCTCCAAGGGGATGTTGACAACCAAGTGAAAGCCTTCACTGGACACATCCTTAATCTACAACAAGAACACATTCCTCACCGGCAATATGTGACGAAGCCTACAGATCAGCCTTGGTTTGGCTTTCGTTGTAGAGAGGCTGCTACTGCTAAGTACAAAGCATGGCGAAGGTATAAGAGACATCCTACCACCTATAACAGGAACTTGCACACACAAGCCTGTAGGCATATGGGTGACGTTCAAAAGTGGGCCATTGCTAAATGGGAGGTGGACACTAAAAGAAAGCTAGCATCAGGTAAGGTAGGCTCCAAAACCTGGTGGTCCCTAGTCAAGGACAGACAAGGTTATCTGCCTGATGAACTCATTCCATCTCTAAATCTACAGGATGGGACCACCTCTACTAGTAGTCAAGAGAAGGCGGACCTCTTTGCTGAACACTTTGCTACCAAAATGCAAGTTCCTGATCCAGCAAGGGACCCTCCTTGGCTAGCTGCAAGAACTGTGTCAAAACTGTCAGTGGTGACAATAAGGCAGGAGGAGGTGCATTTCCTTCTTAAATCGCTTGACCAAGAAAAGGCTGTGGGCCCAGACAGGTTGAGCCCAAGATTGTTGAGAAGATGTGCAGACCAGCTAGCAGCACCTCTAACTCGCATCTTTCAGCACTGCCTAGTACAGTGTAAATGGCCCTCTCTATGGAAAGAGGCAAATGTAGTCCCTGTTCACAAAAAGAAGAGCAGAGCAGAAATCAGCAACTACAGACCAGTGTCACTCCTGTCAATCACTGGTAAGATCCTTGAGACAATAATCTCAAGACAAATGACAGAGTTTTTTGACTACCACTCACTACTTTGTGATCGTCAATATGGCTTCAGGAAAGGTTACTCTGCTGCTGATCTGTTGTTAAACCTCTCCACTAAGTGGCACCAATCACTGGATGAATCCAAAGCAAGCTGTGTGGTAGCACTGGACATTGCTGGCGCTTTCGACCGGGTGTGGCACCAGGGCCTCTTAGCAAAACTTCAAGCAATGGGAATTGCAGGCTCTACGCTATGTCTCCTCAGTGATTACCTTCATGGTAGATCTCTAAGTGTAGTTCTCAATGGAACGGAATCAGCAAGACATCCTATTGGGGCAAGTGTTCCACAAGGAAGCGTGCTGGGTCCATTGTTATGGAATGTCTACTTCAACGACCTTCTTCATCTCATCCCAGAATCACATGCATATGCAGACGACTGTACACTGACATTCACTTATCCAAGAGAAGAAATGCCAGCTGCTCTAAGCTACATCAATCACCAGCTGAGAGCTATATCAGCTTTGGGAAATAGATGGCAAGTAACATTTGCACCTGAGAAAACGCAAATGATGATCGTCTCTAGGCACCATGATGGTAATGCTGGTGCAGTAGTATGGATGAATGGGAGGGTGTTGGCACCTGGAGAAGAAGTTGATATCCTTGGGGTGAAACTTGACTCCAAACTAACCATGAAGAACCATGTTGTAAATCTTGCAAACAAGGCAGCCAGGAAGCTTACAGCACTTCGCTGTATCTCGCATCTGCTTGACAGTAGGGGTTGCAAGCTCCTGTACGAGGCACAAGTACGCTCACACCTTGAGTATGCTCCACTTTCTTGGTTTGCCTGCCCCCCCTCTCATCTGCGTCTGCTTGACAGAGTAGAGAACAGAGCAAGACGTCTCATCTCTCGCATGGACCCATCCTGGATAGATCTGTCATTTCAGCAGAGCCTTCAACATAGGAGGGATGTGGGTGGCCTTACTGTTATGTACAAGGCCAATATTGTCAAAATACTACACTTGGATCCACTTCGAGGACAGCGTGAAACAAGCTTTTATGCCACAAGACGGGCAGAAAGCAGTAACTTAACTCTGGCTGTACCCTTCTCCAGAACATCACTCCATCTGAGATCATACATACCCAGGATGACTCGAGTATGGAACACATTCGTACAGCATAATGATGTCAACGAGATAAAGTCAGTTGATCAAATGAAAATGCTGGCCCACAGATGGCTCCAACTTCATCCTGTTCCCTACTTGTATGTCTCATAACAATAAAAATGCTTTCAAATGAGCTGATGTAGTTAACAGCTCTTAGCTTGCCAATAAAGTTAGGAATCCTTAACCTGTAAATAGCTTGTCAATAAAGCTAGGGATCCTTAACCTTGACAAACCCTGTGTAAAGAGAGAGAGAGAGAGAGAGAGAGAGAGAGAGAGAGAGAGAGAGAGAGAGAGAGAGAGAGAGAGAGAGAGAGAGAAGAGCAGCAGCAGCAGCAGCAGCAGCAATGAATGCCTTCCGTGGCAGGGTACATACTTGGGCTACCTCAGCAGTGACTAATGAGTACAAACTTTGCTAAGGTAGATTACAGTTGTGTCCAGGTCTCGTTACATTACTTATCGTTTGAAAGTCACGTAACTTTCTATTCGCTGAGACAAATTACTGAGAATAGCACCAGTTTGTTGGTAAATGTCTAATATTCCATGTTATTTTTTAGACTAACAAATTAATCTGAGAACAGAAGGTATAATGTTGGAATGTAAACTAATTGTTGTTTCATAGGATATTTATATTTATTCTCAATTGTTTCCTATTCTTCCTTTCATTAAAATTTATTCTACTTTTTCATTTCTCTCTCTCTCTCTCTCTCTCTCTCTCTCTCTCTCTCTCTCTCTTTCTCAGCAGTATTGATCACTGGGATCTACAGTGGTCAGAATATATTGTTACATCTGAGAACCAGCGACTGTTGCCTCTTGTACAAGATGTCTGCCTTACATAAGCGTTATTTCAATCTGCTATTTTTTTTGTATATATATATATATATATATATATATATATATATATATATATATATATATATATATATATATATATATATATATATATATATATATATATGTCGTGCCGAATAGGCAGAACTTGCGATCTTGGCTTAAATAGCAACGCTCATCTTGCCATATAGGACAAGCGAAAATTTGTGTATGCAATAATATCGCCAAAATGAATCTGTACCTAACGAAAAAAATATATTTCACTGTGTTTGTTTAGTATTAAATTATTGTAAACAAATTAAAATATATTTAGTAGGGTTAGGCTAAAATAAATAGTTCTTGTTATAATAAGGTTAGGTAAGTTTTCTAAGATTCTTTTGGAGCAAAATTTAAAATTTTTACAATAACATTAATGAAAAAAAATATCTTTAAACGTATAAGAGAATTTTTTTTAGAAAGGACTTAATTTTAAATGAGTTCTTGCTAATTGATCAGTTTTACACACACACACACACACACACACATATATATATATATATATATATATATATATATATATATATATATATATATATATATATATATATATATATATTATATATACATACACATTTAACAAGTCGGCCGTCTCCCATCGAGGCAGGGTGGCCCAAAAAGAAAGAAAATCCCCAAAAAGAAAATACTTTCATCATTCAACACTTTCACTTCACTCACGCATAATCACTGTTTTTTCAGAGGTGCTCAGAACACAACAGTTTAGAAGCATATACGTATAAAGATACACAACATATCCCCCCAAACTGCTAATATCCCGAACCTCTCCTTTAGAGTGCAGGCATTGTACTTCCCATTTCCAGGACTCAAGTCCGGCTATATAAAAATAACCGGTTTCCCTGAATCCCTTCACTAAATATTACCCTGCTCACACTCCAACAGATCGTTAGGTCCCAAATACCATTCGTCTCCATTCACTCCTATCGAACACGCTCATGCAAGCCCCTCGCCCACACAACCTCCTTTATCCCCTCTTTCCAACCCTTTCGAGGACGACCCCTACCCCGCCTTCCTTTCCCTACAGATTTATACGCTCTGCATGTCATTCTACTTTGATCCATTCTCCCTAAATGACCAAACCACCTCAACAACCCCTCTTCAGCCCTCTGACTAATACTTTTATTAATTCCGCACCTTCTCCTAATTTCCAAACTCCGAATTTTCTGCATAATATTTACACCACACATTGCCCTTAGACAGGACATCTCCACTGCCTCCAACCGCCCCCTCGCTGCTGCATTCACAACCCAAGCTTCACACCCATATAAGAGTGTTGGTACTATTATACTTTCATGCATTCCCTTCTTTGCCTCCATAGATAACGTTTTTTGTCTCCACATATATCTCAACGCAACGCTCACATTTTTTCCCTTATCAATTCTATGATTAACCTCATCCTTCATAAATCCATCCGCCGACACATCAACTCCCAAGTATCTGAAAACATTCACTTCTTCCATACTCCTCCCCAATTTGATATCCAATTTTTCTTTATCTAAATCATTTGATACCCTCATTACCTTACTCTTTTCTATGTTCACTTTCAGCTTTCTACCTTTACACACATTCCCAAACTCATCCACTAACCTTTGCAATTTTTCTTTAGAATCTCCCATAAGCACAGTATCATCAGCAAAAAGCAACTGTGTGTGTGTGTGTGTGTGTGTATATATATATATATATATATATATATATATATATATATATATATATATATATATATATATATATATATATATATATATATATATATATAATCTAGTACACACGCATACACAAACACACACATACACAAACACACACATAAACACACACACACACACACAGGTACGATAGATATTCGATAAAGCTCTCGGAGCAAGAAGAGAGTGGACCTGGTAACGACCAGCGACAAGGCTGGGCCAGGATCTACCACTCGACCCCAGCAGTCACAAACAGACGAGTCCAAACAGGTGAGCACAGCCTCGTAAACTAGGCTAGTGTGCTCGTAACTTCCTCCCCGACCTTCTCCTGATAATGAAGTCAGCTGTCGTCCTTAATAACTTCAATCATTTTGAAGACAGCATATTTTCTTTCAATTTTCTCTCGCGTCATAACCAAATTGACTTCATTCTCCTTCTTGTTTGTCTTCAATATATTTCTGAAAATTAACACAGGTAGAATTATGTACTTGTACAATAAAAAAAAAGGATAATAATATTCACTTGTAAAAATATTTGTATATATCGTTTATCGAAATACGTTCAAATGGGTTTTGTATGAATACTTACGTATAAAGACAAGTCGAGAGTTATACGGGCCGAGGTATATACTCGTCGAGGGATAAAATGGTGGAGAGATACATAGATCGAGCGATGCACGGGTCGAGGAATTCATGGGAGGAGGAATACAAGGGTCGAGGGATACATGGTTTGAGGGACACACGGGTCGAGGGAAACACGGATCGAGGGATACACGGGTTAAGGGCTACACCGGTCAAGGGATACACGGGTCAAGGGATACACGGGTCGAGGGATATACGAGTCGAGGGATACACGGGTCGAGAAATGTTTTCTTTTTAATACCAGTGGTGACATTTGTTGTCAAAGACCCTGTCTCCTCCTCCAAGACCCCCGTCTCCTCCCCCAGGGCCCCCTCTCTTATTCCAAGACCCCCGTCTCCTCCCCCAGGGCCCCCTCTCTTATTCCAAGACCCCCGTCTTCTCCCCCAGGGCCCCCTCTCTTATTCCAAGACCCCCTCTCCTCCCCCAGGGCCCCCTCTCTTATTCCAAGACCACCGTCTCCTCCCCCAGGGCCCCCTCTCTTATTCCAAGACCCCCGTCTCGTCTCCCAGGGCCCCCTCTCTTATTCCAAGACCCCCCGTCTCCTCCCTCAGGGCCCCCTCTCTTATTCCAAGACCCTGTCTCCTCCTCCATGACCCCCGTCTCCTCCCCCAGGACCCCTGTCACCTCCCTCAGGACCCCCGTCTCCTCCCCGAGGACCCCCGTCTCCTCCCCCAGGACCACCGTCTCTTCCCCAGGACCCCCGTCTCCTCCTCCAGAACCACCATCTCCTCCCCCAGGACCACTGTCTCCTTTCTCAGTATCCCCGTCTCCTCCTCCAGAACCACCGTCTCCTTCCCCTGGACCATTGTCTCCTCCCCCAGGACCCTCGTCTCCTCCCCCAGGACCACCGTCTCCTCTCCCAGGACCACCGTCTCCTCCCCTAGGACCACCGTCTCCTCCAGGACCACCGTCTCCTCCCCCAGGACCGCCGTCTCCTCCCGCAGAATCACCGTCTCCTCTCCCGGGACCACCGTCTCCTCCCCCAGGACCCCCGTCTCCTCCCCCATGACCCCCATCTCCTCCTCCAGAACCACCGTCTCCTCCCCCAGGGCCCCCATCTCCTCCTTCAGGACCCCCATCTCCTCCAGGACCCCATCTCCTCCTCCAGGACGCCCGTCTCCTCCTCCAGGACCCCCATCTCCTCCTCCAGGACCCTCATCTCCTCCTCCAGGACCCCCGTCTCCTCCCCCAGGACTCCCGTCTCCTCCTCCAGGACCCCCTTCTCCTCCCCCAGGACCCCTATCTCCTCCCCCAGGACCCCTATCTCCTCCCCAGGACCCCGTCTCCTCCCCCAGGACCACCGTCTCCTCCCGCAGAACCCCCGTCTCCTCCCCCAGGACCCCTATCTCCTCCTCCAGGACCCCCGTCTCCTCCTCCAGGACCACCGTCTCCTCCTCCAGGACCACCGTCTCCTCCTCCAGGACCACCGTCTCCTCCTCCAGGACCCCCGTCTCCTCCCCAGAACCCCGTCTCCTCCCCCAGAACCACCGTCTCCTCCCCCAGGACCCCGTTTCCTCCCCCAGGACCCCCATCTCCTCCTCCAGGACCCCCTTCTCCTCCCCCAGGACCCCCGTCTCATCCTCCAGGACCCCCGTCTCCTCCCCCAGGACCCCCGTCTCCTCCTCCAGGACCCCCGTCTCCTCCTCCAGGACCCCCGTCTCCTCCCCCAGGACCCCCGGGAGCTGATGAGTAATGTGGTAACCGCCGCTGACGGGCTCTATTTCCTCCTGTATTTCCTGATATTAGTCATGTCTTCGTGAGCGTCAGGAGCAGCATGTTCCGTGGTCAGCAGCGTCAGGAGCAGCATGTTCCGTGGTCAGCAGCGTCAGGAGCAGCATGCTCCGTGGACAGCAGCGTCAGGATCAGCATGCTCCGTGGTCAGCAGCGTCAGGAGCAGCGTGCTCCGTGGTCAGCAGCGTCAGGAGCAGCATGCTCAGTGGTCAGCAGCGTCAGGAGCAGCATGCTCCGTGGTCAGCAGCGTCAGGAGCAGCATGCTCCGTGGTCAGCAACGTCAGGAGCAGCATGCTCCGTGGTCAGCAACGTCAGGAGCAGCATGCTGAGTGGTCAGTATCGTCAGACGGATCATGCTGCCTGGTCAGCAGCTTCAGAAGTAGCGTGCTCCGTGGTCAGCAGCGTCAGGAGCAGCATGCTCCGTGGTCAGCAGCGTCAGGAGCAGTGAGCTACATCACCAGCGTCTGCAACAGTGTACATTCTTCGTCTCCTGTGTCAGGAGCGAGCAAGTAGTAATAACCCCATCGTTCCCTCACACACACACACACACACACACACACACACACACACACACACACACACACACACACACACACACACACACACACACACACAAATAAAGAAGACAAACTCAATACACAACTTTAAAAGTGGATAAGACAGTACCCAAGAGGCTAGAAATCAACGAGGCCTATCAGTGTGTTATAAAAGGCGGGTCCAGGAGCCGAGTCCCAACCCCCCACATAAGAAACATGTTGAGTTTTCTTTCTCATTGATTATTTACTTTACACTTGATCAACATCCATTTCTAATTTCAATGCTTTAAAAATAGCTGGTAGGAAGGAAATAGCTGGTAGGAATGATGCTGGTAGGAGGGATGCTGGTAGGAATGATGCTGGTAGGAGGGATGCTGGTAGGAATGATGCTGGTAGGAGGGATGCTGGTAGGAAAGATGCTGGTAGGAGGTATGGATGCTGGTAGAAAGGATACTGGTAGGAGGAAGGGGTGTTGGTAGGATGGATGCTGGTAATAAAAAGTGATGCTGGTAGGAAGAAGGGATGCTTGTAGCAAAGATGCTAGGAGGGAGGGATGCTGGTAGGAAAGATGTTGGTAGGGAGGGATGCTGGTTGGAAAGATGCTGGTAGGTGGTAGGGATGTGGTAGGAAGGATGCTGGCATGAGGGAGGGATACTGGTAGGAGGGAGGGATGCTAATAGGAAGGATTTACTCACCTCATAATGATCTAAAAAAGGACCAAAACATCGTCTAACATCTGCTCTCCAAATTCTGTCAGTTGAAGACTAAGTCACAGAATTCAAAGCATTGTTAATTACGTATTTTCCGGCATATAAGGCGCACGACAAAAGTGTCATAACTGTAAATTGGTAAACATATTCAAGGCTTAATTACCCTCTTACTTTACGCTAAAGCGTAACCCAAATCCTACCCTTGACCCTGAGTTTGAGAATATAAGGCGCAGGCTGATTTTCCAAGACTTTTTGTGGAAAAAAGGCGCGCCTTATATACCGGAAAATACGGTATTTTTCATTAGGTTTTTTCCTCGTCATCATGTCAGACTGTGTGTTTCTTCATCGTTCTCCCGGCACCGTGCCGGCAGCAATCTTTATGAAGAAAATGGTCCAAGGCCGACAAGTGGAAAAGATGGCACTTTAATGGCGCTTTATGGAACTATAATACCAGCAGAGAAATACAGTGGACCCCCGGATAACGATATTTTTTCATTCCAGAAGTATGTTCAGGTGCCAGTACTGACCGAATTTGTTCCCATAAGGAATATTGTGAAGTAGATTAGTCCATTTCAGACCCCCAAACATACACGTACAAACGCACTTACATAAATACACTTACATAACTGGTCGCATTGGGAGGTGATCGTTAAGCGGGGGTCCACTGTAAAGGGCACCAGTAAAGAGAAAGATGTGAAAGGGAAAGTCAATTTATCGAGACCTCTCTTTCATGTATATCATAAAAAGTCATCAGTTTTAACATAAAATATGAAAAAAAAAAATCATAGAAATCTGTAGAATTTAGCAATTTTACGGTAAATTAATTAATTTAAAATATAAAGCCTTTTCTTATTTACCGGCATATAAGGCGCGCTTTTTTCCCACTAAAAGTCTTGGAGAATTAGCCTGCGCCTTATATGCTCAAGATCAGAGTCAAGAGTAGGCTTTGGATTACATTTTAGCAGTTGTTTATTAACGTTACGTTATAACTACTTGCAAACATCGTCTTACAGGTCATAGATGCTCGTGCGCCTTATATACCAAAAATAAGGTAATTTTGGTGGCAAAATTGGAATTTTCTTTTGGGGGAAGAGAAAACAGAAAAGCGAAACGTCTCAGTGAACCTTTCTGCAAACTGAGGCTGTCTTCTTTTCAGTTTTTGTTTGTAATTTACTTCTGTGCTGGAGACCAAAGTATCATGGGTAATAAAGATGAGAGATCAGTATATCTCAGTATCGAGTTGATACCCTTTTCTATTAGTTTTCTTTTAGTTCTCTTTCATTAACGAGACATTAAGAGATATCACTTTCTTCTTTTTTTTTCTTTTTTAGCCTGATTTCAGTATTTCTGAGGTTTTAAGCGTTTTCTTGGTTCCACATATGCAATGGTTCAATATGCGGAATAGTTCAATATACTGCAGGTTCAAACACAAAACATTGCTCCATACACAGCATGGTTCCACACGCAGTATGGCTCTACATGGAGCATGGCTCTACACGCAGCATGGCTCTACGCGCAGTATGGCTCCACAGGCACAAAATGGCTCCACACACGGCATGGATCCACACACGGCATGGATCCACACACGGCATGGATCCACACACGGCATGGATCCACAAACGGCATGGATCCACACGCACAGCATGGCTCCAAATACACAGCATGGCTTCACACACTCAGCATGGCTCAGCACACAGCATGCTTCAACTATTCTTGTATTGGATTTTTCTTCAGTTGTGCTGTCTCTCTCTTCCTACTCATGAATGTGACCACCCTCGTCTGCTCCCTCAGGCCAGACTCCTACTTTGTCTATTCATCAAATTTTCTTTGGTCATTTACTCCCCTAACTAGTTTGTCGTGTTCACCTGCGCTCTCTTCCTCACCTCTGAGGTCCCCTCTCTTACCTGGGTTCCCTTACCCTAGTCTCTCCCTTCACCTAGGCGTCCTCTCTCTTCCTTTATTATTACATTGTAGACACTGCAAGACTCCAGGTGGACAATGCAGATACTGAAAGACTCCAGGTGGATTCTGTAGACTCTGCAAGACTCCAAGCGGACTTTGTAGACACTGCAAGACTCCAGGCAGACATTGTAGACATGGCTTGTGTTTCCTGGATAGAAGGATAATTGAAGGGTCGTTTCCTGGAGAGAGTTCCGGGGGTCAATGCCCCCGCGGCCCGGTCTGTGACCAGGCCTCCTGGTGGATCAGAGCCTGATCAACCAGGCTGTTGCTGCTGGCTGCACGCAAACCAACGTACGAGCCACAGCCCGGCTGGTCAGGAACCGACTTTAGGTGCTTGTCCAGTGCCAGCTTGAAGACTGCCAGGGGTCTGTTGGTAATCCCCCTTATGTATGCTGGGAGGCAGTTGAACAGTCTCGGGCCCCTGACACTTATTGTATGGTCTCTTAACGTGCTAGTGACACCCCTGCTTTTCATTGGGGGGATATTGCATCGTCTGCCAAGTCTTTTGCTTTCGTAGTTAGTGATTTTCGTGTGCAAGTTCGGTACTAGTCCCTCTAGGATTTTCCAGGTGTATATAATCATGTATCTCCCCCGCCTGCGTTCCAGGGAATACAGGTTCAGGAACCTCAAGCGCTCCCAGTAATTGAGGTGTTTTATCTCCGTTATGCGCGCCGTGAAGGTTCTCTGTACATTTTCTAGGTCAGCAATTTCACCTGCCTTGAAAGGTGCTGTTAGTGTGCAGCAATATTCCAGCCTAGATAGAACAAGTGACCTGAAGAGTGTCATCATGGGCTTGGCCTCCCTAGTTTTGAAGGTTCTCATTATCCATCCTGTCATTTTTCTAGCAGATGCGATTGATACAATGTTATGGTCCTTGAAGGTGAGATCCTCCGACATGATCACTCCCAGGTCTTTGACGTTGGTGTTTCGCTCTATTTTGTGGCCAGAATTTGTTTTGTACTCTGATGAAGATTTAATTTCCTCATGTTTACCATATCTGAGTAATTGAAATTTCTCATCGTTGAACTTCATATTGTTTTCTGCAACCCACTGAAAGATTCGGTTGATGTCCGCCTGGAGCCTTGCAGTGTCTGCAATGGAAGACACTGTCATGCAGAATCGGGTGTCATCTGCAGAGGAAGACACGGTGCTGTGGCTGACATCCTTGTCTATGTCGGATATGAGGATGAGGAACAAGATGGGAGCGAGTACTGTGCCTTGTGGAACAGAGCTTTTCACCGTAGCTGCCTCGGACTTTACTCTGTTGACGACTACTCTGTGTTCTGTTAGTGAGGAAATTATAGATCCATCGACCGACTTTTCCTGTTATTCCTTTAGCACGCATTTTGTGCGCTATTACGCCATGGTCACACTTGTCGAAGGCTTTTGCAAAGTCTGTATATATTACATCTGCATTCTTTTTATCTTCTAGTGCATTTAGGACCTTGTCGTAGTGATCCAATAGTTGAGACAGACAGGAGCGACCTGTTCTAAACCCATGTTGCCCTGGGTTGTGTAACTGATGGGTTTCTAGATGGGTGGTGATCTTGCTTCTTAGGACCCTTTCAAAGATTTTTATGATAAGGGATGTTAGTGCTATCGGTCTGTAGTTCTTTGCTGTTGCTTTACTGCCCCCTTTCTGGAGTGGGGCTATGTCTGTTGTTTTTAGTAACTGTGGGACGACCCCCGTGTCCATGCTTCCTCTCCATAGGATGGAAAAGGCTCGTGATAGGGGCTTCTTGCAGTTCTTGATGAACACGGAGTTCCATGAGTCTGGCCCTGGGGCAGAGTGCATGGGCATGTCATTTATCGCCAGTTCGAAGTCATTTGGCGTCAGGATAACATCGGATAGGCTTGTGTTAACCAAATTTTGTGGCTCTCTCATAAAAAATTCATTTTGATCTTCGACTCTCAGTCTGGTTAGCGGCTTGCTAAAAACTGAGTCATATTGGGACTTGAGTAGCTCACTCATTTCCTTGCTGTCATCTGTGTAGGACCCATCTTGTTTAAATAGGGGCCTAATACTGGATGTTGTTCTCGACTTTGATTTGGCATAGGAGAAGAAATACTTTGGGTTTCTTTCGATTTCATTTATGGCTTTTAGTTCTTCCCGCGATTCCTGACTCCTATAAGATTCCTTTAGCTTGAGTTCGATGCTTGCTATTTCTCTGACCAGTGTCTCGCTACGCATTTCAGATATATTGACCTCTTTTAGCCGCTCTGTTATTCTTTTCCGTCGCCTGTAAAGGGAGCGCCTGTCTCTTTCTATTTTACATCTACTCCTCCTTTTTCTTAGAGGAATAAGCCTTGTGCATACATCGAGTGCCACCAGGTTAATCTGTTCTAGGCATACGTTGGGGTCTGTGTTGCTTAGTATATCTTCCCAGCTTATATCGGTTAGGACTTGGTTTACTTGGTCCCACTTTATGTTTTTGTTATTGAAATTGAATTTGGTGAATGCTCCCTCGTGACTAGTCTCATTATGTTGGTCTGGGGCTCCACGCATACATGTCTGAACCTCAATTATGTTGTGATCTGAGTATATTGTTTTTGATATGGTGACATTTCTTATCAGATCATCATTGTTAGTGAAGATGAGGTCTAGTGTATTCTCCAGTCTAGTAGGCTCTATTATTTGCTGGTTTAAATTGAATTTTGTGCAGAGATTTAAAAGCTCGTGTGAGCGTGAGTTTTCATCAGAGCTGCCTCCTGGTGTTATTACTGCAACAATATTATTTGCTATATTTCTCCATTTTAGGTGCCTTAAGTTGAAATCCCCCAGGAGCAAGATGTTGGGTGCAGGAGCTGGAAGATTTTCCAGACAGTGGTCAATTTTTAACAGCTGTTCCTGGAATTGCTGGGATGTTGCATCCGGAGGCTTTTAGACTACCACAATGACTAGGTTTTGGTTCTCGACCTTTACTGCTAAAACTTCCACTACATCATTTGAGGCATTTAGCAGTTCTGTGCAAACAAGTGACTCTGCAATGTACAGGCCAACCCCCCCCCTTTTGCCTGTTCACTCTGTCACATCTGTATAGGTTGTAACCTGGGATCCATATTTCGTTGTCCCAGTGATCCTTTATGTGGGTCTCAGTGAAAGCCGCGAACATTGCCTTTGCCTCTGCAAGCAGTCCACGGATGAAAGGTATTTTGTTGTTTGTTGCTGGCTTTAGACCCTGTATATTTGCAAAGAAGAATGTCATCAGACTGGTGGTATTGTTGGTACTGGGGGGATTTTTTTTCCGGCATTAGTATCTGTATCTGTATCTGTGTTCTTACATCCTCATCTGGGCTGCTTTCCACGCATCCCGTTTCCCTTCCTCTTCCCTGGCTTTCTTTCCCTTCCTCTGGCTGCCTCGTTCCTTCACTGCTCTCTCTCTTCTTCCTTCACTGAGATCGTGTCCTTCACTACCCTTGTTTGGCGTTACCTTCCCTGAGTTGCCCCATTAACCCATTACTTTGGGTTAACTGGGTAATATTTCATATCCTCAGCAACCCATTACCTTGGTGATAACGGGTTACTGAGGAGGTAGTGGGTTGACTGGATGGTATCTCATCACCTCAGCAACCCAAAAGTCTTCTAGTTGAGTCTTACTGAGATGTTACTTTCTCTAATATTTCATAGTGTTTGCTCAAGTGTCTTTCTAAACCAATTTGTCGGTTTCTATTACCAAGGTTTATACCGTATAGCTCTGGCTTTCCCTACGCTCGTCTCAGACTGTTTACATCTACTCGCATCTCAAGCAGCCTCTCCTCATATACTCTCTCTAATCTGAATATGTATGGGACAAACAGATAACAGCAGATATTACACTCAGAAAAGAAGATCTCTGAGAAAGAACTACTCACTGGTGTCTTCTGCTGTCTATATCCCATATTTGTTTTCCTAAGCAGAATTGCTGTACATAAATATTTCTAAAATTAAACATTCATGGATAAAGTTTCCAAACCACTTAGGAGTTTCTTACAAATGGAGTTTCATCTCGAAGGAATTTCCACAAAAATAAATTCAGATGCATAAATCATAAATCTCCAAATTTCTGCGGCAGATATTCCTGCCACCCTTGGCAGATGTCACTGGCACCCCTAGCAGATATGCCTGGCATTTCTGGCAGGTATTCCTGGCACCCCTGGCAGGTATTCCTGGCACCCATGGCAGGTATTCCTGGCATCCCTGGTAGATATTCCTGGCATCCCTGGCAGATATTCCTGACACCCCTAGCAGACCTTCCTGGCACCCCCTGTAGATATTCCTAGCACCTCTGGTAGATATTCCTGGCACTCCTGGCATACATTCCTGGCACCCCTGGCAAACATTCCTGGCACTCCTGGCATCCCCGGCACCCCTGATGGAAGTCACTGCCCTAGATAGTTCAGGCACTGGCAATGTAGCATGACTTTCTTCTCACCTTTCACTCAGACAACTATGAACACTTTAAAGAGGAAGAGATTTCCTGGAGTGGTTGAGAAGATTCAGATACTGGGAAGATCTAGGTGCGAGGATGGGAGGGGACAGAAGGATGTTGGTAGGAGGGATGGATGCTGGTAGGAGGGTGGGATGCTGGTAGGGCGGGATTCTGGAAGGATGCTGGTAGGAGGGATGCTGGTAGGAGGGATGCTGGTAGGAGGGATGCTGGTAGGAGGGATGCTGGTAGGAGGGATGCTGGTAGGAGGGATGCTGGTAGGAGGGATGCTGGTAGGAGGGATGAAATAATCGTGAAAAAGCAACGCAAAATCATTCAAAAACTAAATTACACAGCTGTTGCACCTGCTGTGCAGCAAGATTACAAACAAACATTGCGACAGATATACATCTGTTTAAATGACACTTGCACAACGACCCAAACTTTAATAAACAAAAAGTAATATACCCCATATAAGTTTTTCCATCACGGCCAGCGAATCCATAAATCAGATCATGTCCTGATGGTCACATCAGAGACAAGATCCCTTAAGATCTCCTATTCTGTGACCCACAGCGTGAAATGTGAGCTCACTCAAGCCCTCAAGGAAGATACAGAAAGATTATGATCAGTACGAGGTGTAGAGAGATGGTTGTTTATATGAAAAATATGTAGAAAATCTTACTTGGTTACTTTGCATACTGAAAGATAAGCTCAATAGTAGGTGTGCGTGTGTGTGTGTGTGTGTGTGTGTGTGTGTGTGTGTGTGTGTGTGTGTATGTCGTGCTAAATAGGTAAAACTTGTGATTTTTAGCTTAAAAAGCAACGCTCTTCTTGCCGATTAAGGCAAGCGAAAATTTGAGTATGCAATAATTTGGCAAAAATCATTCTGAACCTAACGTAAAAATATATTTCATTGCGTTTGTAAACTTTTCTAAAATATGTTTAGTTGGATTATGCTAAATTAAAATGCGCTTATTATAATAAGGTTAGGTAAGGTTTCTAAGGTTCTTTTGGTACGAAATTATTTTCTTCATTAACACAGATAAAAAAAAATATATCTTTAAACGAATAAGAGAAAATTTTAGAAAGGATTTAATTTTAAATGAATTCTTGCTAATTGACCAGTTTTACCTATTCGGCACGCCATTATATATATATATATATATATATATATATATATATATATATATATATATATATATATATATATATAATCACACTGGCCGATTCCCACCAAGGCAGGGTGGCCCAAAAAAGAAAAACTTTCACCATCATTCACTCCATCACTGTCTTGCCAGAAGGGTGCTTTACACTACAGTTTTTAAACTGCAACATTAACACCCCTCCTTCAGAGTGCAGGCACTGTACTTCCCATCTCCAGGACTCAAGTCCGGCCTGCCGGTTTCCCTGAATCCCTTCATAAATGTTACTTTGCTCACACTCCAACAGCACGTCAAGTATTAAAAACCATTTGTCTCCATTCACTCCTATCAAACACACTCACGCATGCCTGCTGGAAGTCCAAGCCCCTCGCACACAAAACCTCCTTTACCCCCTCCCTCCAACCTTTCCTAGGCCGACCCCTATATATATATATATATATATATATATATATATATATATATATATATATATATATATATATATATATATATATATATATATATATATATATATATATATATATATATATATATATATATATATATATATATATATATATATATATATATATATATTCTTTCAACACACAGGCCGTAACCCACCGAGGTGGGGTGGCCCAAAAAGAAAAACAAAAGTTTCTCCTTTTACATTTAGCAATATATACAGGAGAAGAGGTTACTAGCCCCTTGCTCCCGGCATTTTAGTCGCCTCTTACAACACGCATGGCTTACGGAGGAAGAATTCTGTTCCACTTCCCCATGGAGATAAGAGGAAATAAACAAGAATAAGAACTAGAAAGAAAACAGAAGAAAACCCAGAGGGGTGTGTGTATATATGTGCTTGTACATGTATGTGTAGTGTGACCTAAGTGTGAGTAGAAGTAGCAAGACATACCTGAAATCTTGCATGTTCATGAGACAGAAAAAAAGGACACCAGCAATCCTACCATCATGTAAAACAATTACAGGCTTTCGTTTTACACTCACTTGGCAGGACGGTAGTACCTCCCTGGGCAGTTGCTATCTACCAACCTACTACGTAGGATATATATATATATATATATATATATATATATATATATATATATATATATATATATATGTCGTGCCGAATAGGCAGAACTTGCGATCTTGGCTTAAAGAGCAATGCTCATCTTGCCATATATGACAAGTGAAAATTTGTGTATGCAATAATTTCGCCAAAATCATTCTGAACCTAACAAAAAAAATATATTTCACTGTGTTTGTTTCGTATTAAATTACTGTAAACAAATCTAAAATGTATTTAGTTAGGTTAGGCTAAAATAAATTGTTCTTTTTATAACAAGGTTAGGTAAGTTTTCTAAGATTCTTTTGGTGCAAAATTAAAAATTTTTACATTAACATTAATGAAAAGATATACCTTTAAACGTATAAGAGAAAATTTTCGAAAGGACTTAATTTTAAATGAGTTCTTGCTAATTGACCAGTTTTACATATTCGGCACGACATACATATATATATATATATATATATATATATATATATATATATATATATATATATATATATATATATATATATATATAAATATATATATATATATATATATATATATATATATATATATATATACAAACATACAAACGCGCACATACACACAGTGGCCACTTTATTAGGTACATCCTTCTAGTATTAGGTAGGGCTTCCTTTTGCCCCATAATAGCCTAAATTATTCGTGTCATGGATTCAACAAGGTATTGGAAACATTCCTTAGAGATCCTGGTCCATGTTGACATGATAGCAACACACAGTTGCTGTAGATTTGTTGGCTGCACATTCATGCTGTGAATCTCCCGTTCCACCACATCCCGAATAGTTACGTCAAACTCTGACTCTACCATCGGCATGTAGCGGCAGAAATCGTGATTCGTCACACCAGGCGACATTTTTTCAATCTTCAACTGGCCAGCTTTAGTGAGCTTGTGCCCGCTGTAGCCTCACTTTCCTCTTCTTAGCTGACAGGAGTGGAACCTGGTGTGGTGTTCTGCCACTGTTGTAGCGGTAGTTCAACAGTTGTTGGTTCATTAGGTTTAAAGCCTTTCCGCAACGCTGAGGTCATTAAGGCTGAACGTTACTTTTACCGCTAACTCTGGTTTATTGGTTTTAAAGCTTATAGGATTCACGAGGGTCATTAAGATCGCAAGTAACCTGTTCACCGCCATTCAAAAATACCTTAATCCCTAAAATAAGAATTAAAGTGGAAATGCACCGTTACCACTAATTTAGAATTAAAACAAGTGGAAATACACTAGAAATATATACCAATTAGTATATACAACCTGGATTCAAAGGTATTAATTACTGCTCCCTCATGATATAATCTGTAGCTCTAATTGTAATATCCGACATTTAATTATACTATTTGTTGTCAGTGGTCAACGTTGTGAATAATTATTTTTATGTAGATATTAAACTAATTATTTATCTACATAATGCTTTATCATACACAATTAAGGTGTGAAACACAAATGCACTATTAGAGAGAGAGAGAGAGAGAGAGAGAGAGAGAGAGAGAGAGAGAGAGAGAGAGAGAGAGAGAGAGAGAGAGAGAGAGAGAGAGAGAGAGAGAGAGAGAGAGAGAGAGAGAGAGAGAGAGAGAGAGAGAGAGAGAGAGAGAGAGAGAGAGAGAGAGAGAGAGAGAGAGAGAGAGAGAGAGAGAGAGAGAGAGAGACTTATATAGTTACCCAGGCTGCGCCAGGACATCATCGCCGTATTTCGTCAAAACAAGGGACTGACCACCTCAAATGTTTTTTCTCCAAGGTTGATGGACTGATTACATCATCTTTATTTCATTACTACTGTTGCCTTTGTATTTAACTGAAGAAGCCTACTGTGTAGGCGAAACGTTTCATCGATAAAGACATAAACATCACGACAAAACATCAAAGTATAGTGGAGACTTGTCGATGAAGTGAGGAAACTCACATGGAGACAGAAACAGTGTAAAAAGAGATTGTGTTTCGATCTCTCAGATTTTCTTCAATAGTTGATAAGACGTATGTGCGATAGTCAGGCATCTTTATTTCGAAACGTTTCGCTTATACAGTAGGCTTCTTTAGTCTAATACAGAGGAGCCAGCAGAAGTATTAGAGATGTATAGACGATATTTTCAGTCCTCACCCTTTAAGTGGACAGTCCCTCATCCTAGTGAAGAGTGATGCGACAGTATGGAGACTTATATACTATCAAAGGTGAGGCGCAGTCCACTAGAGGAAGAAAGAATGTAATTACTGAGAGGACAGGTCCCTGTCACATCCATCCCTTCTATCTTGTAACTAGTGATCAGGCAAAAAGGGATTGGAAAATGTTTTCTGTAGTAAGATACTATTGTGTTGCATTGACAGTGTCTTCAATGGTACGGGAGAGTGAAAGACTGTGGGTTCCTATAAGGGCGAAACCATAACTTTTAACTATGATGTTTACGGCCATTTAAGGCAGGCATCGATATTTACACTTTTTTTTTTTTACAATGTGTTCCTGACTACATAAGGGCTTTCTATATTCAGACATTATACATTCTGCACATGAATAGCATGCATTACCGACAAGATAAAAAAAATTAAAAACATCTTCAACATCTGGGTACCTTTATCTGTAGACGTTTCGCCATCCAGCGGCTTTATCAATACAAATTCAAATACACAATGAGAAGAATGTAGAACTATATACAACAGATGATGTAATCAGTCCCTCAGCCTTGGAGTTGGTGAAGAGCACCGTAGTCTTCAAGAGTTCGAGGCTGAGGTACTGATTACCTAATCTTTTGTTGATAGTTGTACATTCTTCCAATTATACGCTTGAATTTGTATTAATGAAGCCACAAGACGGCAAAAATCTACAAAGATACCCAGATGTAGCGCTTGTGTCTAATTCTTCATTATACATTCTCTTTCATCGACGTTTTAATAGTTTTATGCACCTCACAAAAGAAGAAAACATTTGCTACTACAAATTCCCGTCTCATTGACTCCGAAACTTGAAACACAATTTGGAGCTGATAAGATCGGGGAAGTTTCCAGAAAAAAATTAACAACCTTGATACTCGTTGTATCCAGAGACCAGAGAGTTTATATCAAAATCACTAAAGTTTTCAAACTACTTCGGACAGCTCCGAGATGGGAAATTTACTTTTTTTGTTACCGAAGGAGAGGAAGTTAGTTGGGTTGGCTTTCGTTAGCTTCCTGGTAATGTTCGGCTGACAGCTCAAAGGACCAGGGTGCAATTCCCAGATGAGATCATATACAGGTACAGAACGGATATAAATGCGCTGGGAAACGTACAATGGATGACAAAGTAGATCCCATGTATTAGAAATCTTTCCAACGAGAATAGACCAAGGACACTGAAACTACACTCTCTAGAAAGGCGTAGAATTAGGGGGGATATGACCGAGGTGTATAAATCGAAAACAGGAATAAATGGGATGTAAATAACGTGCTAAAAAAATATCTAGCCAAGACAGAAATTGCAGCAATAGGTTCAAACTGGAAAAATTTAGATTTAGAAGGGATATAGGAAAACACTGGTTTGGTAATAGAGCTGTGGATGAGTGGAACAAACTCCCGAGCAACGTCATTAAAGCTAAATCGTTTTGTAGTTTTAAAAATAGGTTAGACCAATACATGAGTGGGTGTGGGTTGGTGGATATGATTTGGACTTGACAGGCTTGGGCCAGCAGGTCTGCAGCAGTGCAACTTCCTTCTTGAGCGGGTGTGATTTAGACCTGCCTAGCATGGGCCAGTAGGCCTGCTGCAGTTCTCCTTTTTTCTAATGTTCTTGAGTCTCCTTACACGTGCTGCCCTCTTCATTTAGCAGTATGTACTTACCTGAGTGTTCATCTGCTGTGTTGAGAACCTAACAGGACGTCAGCGAAAATAAGCAACACTAATATAATTTCCTATATTATTAACAATCTGGGATAATATAGCTAAGAAAGTTTTCTTTTAATCTCACTTTCTGGGCCTCCTGACTATGCTGGGTACTACAGCTAGTGTTCAACAGTAACTATACTGCCTCTGTGCCTCTCCTGGCTATGCTGGGTACTACAGCTAATGTTCAACAGTAACAATGCTGCCTCTCTAACTATCCAGACAATGCTGGGTATAGTGATGGCTGTTTAACAGCTGTCATACAGCCTCTACGCGTCGCATGGCCTTGCTGGGTACTGGACTAGTCAGGGTACAGTAGTGTTTTTCCACATAACCCGACCAGCTCCGCATTTTCCTCTCTAATTTTCCCCAGTAGGACCCGCAGTGGTGGTCCAGGGATGGATAATGTATGAGGATACCATCTCCTGATACCAGCGGTATCAGGAGATAGAGATAAATTGTATAAAATATCGACACGATGGTTTTTCTTCGTAAGGAGCAACATGATAATTTCTGAAAAATGGTACTGTGATACCGACAAAATGTTGTACTACCACTACTACTACTATTGCTAGTACTGCTACCACTAGTAGTACTATTACCACTACTACTACTGCTAGTACTACTGCCGCTGGTGGTGCTGCTATAGCCACTACTGCTGTGGTGCTGCCGCTGGTGGTGGTGCTGTGCTACTACTGGCGCCGGTGCTGCTGCGCAGGTGCCACTCTGCTGCTGCTGGTGCTAAGGTTCCGCTGGTGGTGGTGTGCTGTGCTGCTGACTGCTGCTGCTAGGTGGTGGTGCTGCTGCCACTGCTGCTGCTGGGTGGTGGTGCTGCTACCACTGCTGGGAGTGGTGCTGCTGCCACCTGCTGCTGCTGGTGGTGCTGCTGACTGCTGCTGCTGGTGGTGCTACTGCCACTGCTGGTGGTGCTGCTGCCACTGCTGCTGGTGGTGGTGCTATGCTACTGCTGGTGGTGGTGCTGCTGCCACTGCTGCTGGCTGGTGGTGCTGCCACTGCGCTGCTGGTGGTGGTGCTGCTGCCACTGCTGCTGCTGGTGGTGGTGCTGCTGCCACTGCTGCTGCTGGTGGTGCTGCTGCCACTGCTGCTGCTGGTGGTGGTGCTGCTGCCACTGCTGCTGGTGGTGGTGCTGCTGCCACTGCTGCTGGTGGTGCTGCTGCTGCTGCTGGCTGGTGGTGCTGCTGCTGGTGGTGCTGCTGCCCGGTGCTGCTGCTGGTGGTGCTGCTGGTGCCAGTGCTGCTGGCACTGGTGGCGCTGTTGCTGCCACTGCTGCTGCTGGTGCTGCTGGTGGTGGTGGTGGCGTGGTGGTGCTGCTGGCGCTACTGCTACTGGTGGTGGTAGTGAATGCTGCTGTTGCTGCCAAGTGCTACTGCCACTGCTAGGGTGAGCGGTGGTTACTACTACTAGTACTACTACTAATAGTAGTAGTAGTACTACTACTACCACTATTACACTCGAGACATTCAACCTGACTCCTGCTGTTTAAACTTGTTTCTCAGTTTTCTCTGTATTAGGACTGAAGAAGTCACTCGTGGCGAAAAGTTTCCTATAATAAATGTACTAAACTGTACATAAGTGAATTTTTCCACTTGAAAATATCTCCTGATGTGAGTCTTAGTCACGATAAGCTCCTCACTGGAGCTTTTGGCCATCTGAAAGAAGCCTTCCTCTGGCTTAACAAGCCACCAAGTAAAGCTTTAGAGACCACATCATATGATTTAATGCCAGAATTTTTGGGACCATACAGCTAATAGTTAAAAACATTGAACATACACACAAAAAAAAGTGCTGAAAGTCATCTAAATTTGTATACATGTTTTCACATCGAATTGTGTTATCACATATTCCTTGAAGTTTGGGAGTCACTGGATGTAAATAACAATCACAAACCATTCAGTAGAATGCGACAAATATTGAGAACTAAAACATGCGCAACACAGAATTGGGTCAACACAATTTACATCAGTTGTATCCAGTGTGTACATTTGCAACCATAGCCTCTGATTCTGAAATGTGTGTGTGTGTGTGTAAGAGAGAGAGAGAGAGAGAGAGAGAGAGAGAGAGAGAGAGAGAGAGAGAGAGAGAGAGAGAGAGAGAGAGAGAGAAAAGAGACTAGAGAGAGACTACGCTTGCGTGTACATACATCTCTAAGAATATTTGCCACTCTGAATTTGTAGGTGTTAAGCTCTGGCTTCAGAGGCGGCAACACGACTTTTAATCTTCTGTAAAAAAAAAGCCAGAGTGCATTAAATCTTTCATAAGTTCCTTCATCTTATTTCCCCTCACACTGTAACACTGCTGTTATTCCCCCCTCACACTGTAACACTGCTGTTATTCCCCCCTCACACTGTAACACTGCTGTTATTCCCCCCTCACACTGTAACACTGCTGTTATTCCCCCCTCACACTGTAACACTGCTGTTATTCCCCCCTCACACTGTAACACTGCTGTTATTCCCCCCTCACACTGTAACACTGCTGTTATTCCCCCCTCACACTGTAACACTGCTGTTATTCCCCCCTCACCCTGTAACACTGCTGTTATTCCCCCCTCACTCTGTAACACTGCTGTTATTCCCCCCTCACACTGTAACACTGCTGTTATTCCCCCCTCACACTGTAACACTGCTGTTATTCCCCCCTCACACTGTAACACTGCTGTTATTCCCCCCTCACACTGTAACACTGCTGTTATTCCCCCCTCACTCTGTAACACTGCTGTTATTTCACTTCACTCTGTAACACTGCTGTTATTCCCTCTCACTCAGTAACACTGCTGTTATTTCACTTCACTCTGTAACACTGCTGTTATTCACCCTCACTCTGTAACCCTTGCTGTTATTTCCCTTCACTCTGTAACACTGCTGTTATTCCCCCCTCACACTGTAACACTGCTGTTATTCCCCCCTCACTCTGTAACACTGCTGTTATTTCACTTCACTCTGTAACACTGCTGTTATTCACCCTCACTCTGTAACCCTTGCTGTTATTCCCCTTTACTCTGTAACACTAATGTTAGTTGCCTTCACACTGTAACACTGCTGTTATTCCCCCCTCACACTGTAACACTGCTGTTATTCCCTCCTCACACTGTAACATTGCTCCTATTCCCTCCTCACACTGTAACACTGCTGTTATTCCCCCCTCACACTGTAATACTGCTGCTATTTTCCCCTCTGTAACACTGCTGTTATTCCTCTCATGTTCTAACACTGCCCTTTGTTCTGAACTCTCCCATCCTAATAGTCTATCCTTGCCTATCATGTCTAGTCCTCGTAATATTTATGTCATGATAAAGTGTCCTCTTGGTTTATATTCCTTTAGAGTCATAACGCCTGGTTAATTACTGCAGTCACAAGGTCTGGTCCATTACTGTAGTCACAAGGTCTGGTCCATTACTGTAGTCACAAGGTCAGGTACATTACTGTAGTCACAAGGTCTGGTTCATTACTGTAATAACAAGGTCAGGTTCATTACTGTAGTCACAAGGTGAGGTACATTACTGTAGTCACAAGGTCAGGTTCATTACTGTAATAACAAGGTCAGGTTCATTACTGTAGTCACAAGGTGAGGTACATTACTGTAGTCACAAGGTCAGGTTCATTACTGTAGTCACAAGGTCTGGTTCATTACTGTAGTCACAAGGTCAGGTACATTACTGTAGTCACAAGGTCTGGTTCATTACTGTAATAACAAGGTCAGGTTCATTACTGTAGTCACAAGGTGAGGTACATTACTGTAGTCACAAGGTCAGGTTCATTACTGTAATAACAAGGTCAGGTTCATTACTGTAGTCACAAGGTGAGGTACATTACTGTAGTCACAAGGTCAGGTTCATTACTGTAGTCACAAGGTGAGGTACATTACTGTAGTCACAAGGTCAGGTTCATTACTGTAATAACAAGGTCAGGTTCATTACTGTAGTCACAAGGTGAGGTACATTACTGTAGTCACAAGGTCAGGTTCATTACTGTAGTCACAAGGTGAGGTACATTATTGTAGTCACAAGGTCAGGTTCATTACTGTAATAACAAGGTCAGGTTCATTACTGTAGTCACAAGGTCTGGTTCATTACTGTAGTCACAAGGTGAGGTACATTACTGTAGTCACAAGGTCAGGTTCATTACTGTAATAACAAGGTCAGGTTCATTACTGTAGTCACAAGGTGAGGTACATTACTGTAGTCACAAGGTCAGGTTCATTACTGTAGTCACAAGGTCTGGTTCATTACTGTAGTCACAAGGTGAGGTACATTACTGTAGTCACAAGGTCAGGTACATTATTGTAGTCACAAGGTCTGGTTCATTACTGTAATAACAAGGTCTGGTACATTACTGTAGTCACAAGGTCAGGTTCATTACTGTAATAACAAGGTCAGGTTCATTACTGTAGTCACAAGGTGAGGTACATTACTGTAGTCACAAGGTCAGGTTCATTACTGTAATAACAAGGTCAGGTTCATTACTGTAGTCACAAGGTCTGGTTCATTACTGTAGTAACAAGGTCAGGTTCATTACTGTAGTCACAAGGTCAGGTACATTACTGTAGTCACAAGGTCAGGTACATTACTGTAGTCACAAGGTCAGGTTCATTACTGTAATAACAAGGTCAGGTTCATTACTGTAGTCACAAGGTCTGGTTCATTACTGTAATAACAAGGTCAGGTTCATTACTGTAGTCACAAGGTCAGGTACATTACTGTAGTCACAAGGTCAGGTTCATTACTGTAGTCACAAGGTCAGGTTCATTACTGTAGTCACAAGGTCAGGTTCATTACTGTAATAACAAGGTCAGGTTCATTACTGTAGTAACAATACTGGTTCATTACTGTAGTCACAAGGTCAGGTTCATTACTGTAATAACAAGGTCATGTTCATTACTGTAATAACAAGGTCTGGTTCATTACTGTAGTCACAAGGTCAGGTACATTACTGTAGTCACAAGGTCAGGTTCATTACTGTAGTCACAAGGACTGGTTCATTACTGTAGTCACAAGGACTGGTTCATTACTGTAGTCGCAAGGAATGGTTCATTACTGTATTCACAAGGTCTGGTTCATTACTGTAGTCACAAGGTCTGGTTCATTACTGTAGTCACAAGGACTGGTTCATTACTGTAGTCACAAGGTCTGGTTCATTACTGTAGTCGCAAGGAATGGTTCATTACTGTATTCACAAGGTCTGGTTCATTACTGTAGTCACAAGGTCTGGTTCATTACTGTAGTCACAAGGACTGGTTCATTACTGTAGTCACAAGGTCTGGTTCATTACTGTAGTCACAAGGTCTGGTTCATTACTGTAGTCACAAGGACTGGTTCATTACTGTAGTCACAAGGTCTGGTTCATTACTGTAGTCACAAGGTCTGGTTCATTACTGTAGTCACAAGGTCTGGTTCATTACTGTAGTCACAAGGTCAGGTTCATTACTGTAGTCACAAGGTCAGGTTCATTACTGTAGTCACAAGGTCAGGTTCATTACTGTAGTCACAAGGTCAGGTTCATTACTGTAGTCACAAGGTCTGGTTCATTACTGTAGTCACAAGGTCTGGTTCATTACTGTAGTCACAAGGACTGGTTCATTACTGTAGTCACAAGGTCTGGTTCATTACTGTAGCCACAAGGTCTGGCTCATTACTCTAGTCACAAGGCCTGGTTCATTACTGTAGCCACAAGGTCTGGTTCATTACTGTAGTCACAAGGTCTGGTTCATTACTGTAGTCACAAGGACTGGTTCATTACTGTAGTCACAAGGTCTGGTTCATTACTGTAGCCACAAGGTCTGGCTCATTACTGTAGTCACAAGGCCTGGTTCATTACTGTAGCCACAATGTCTTGTTCATTACTGTAGTCACAAGGTCTGGTTCATTACTGTAGTCACAAGGACTGGTTCATTACTGTAATAACAAGGTCTGGTTCATTACTGTAGTCACAAGGTCAGGTTCATTACTGTAATAACAAGGTCAGGTTCATTACTGTAGTAACAAGGTCTGGTTCATTATTGTAGTCACAAGGTCACGTTCATTACTGTAGTCACAAGGACTGGTTCATTACTGTAGTCACAAGGACTGGTTCATTACTGTAGTCACAAGGTCTGGTTCATTACTGTAGTCACAAGGTCTGGTTCATTACTGTAGTCACAAGGAATGGTTCATTACTGTAGTCACAAGGTCTGGTTCATTACTGTAGTCACAAGGTCTGGTTCATTACTGTAGTCACAAGGTCTGGTTCATTACTGTAGTCACAAGGACTGGTTCATTACTGTAGTCACAAGGACTGGTTCATTACTGTAGTCACAAGGTCTGGTTCATTACTGTAGTCACAAGGACTGGTTCATTACTGTAGTCACAAGGTCTGGTTCATTACTGTAGTCACAAGGTCTGGTTCATTACTGTAGTCACAAGGTCTGGTTCATTACTGTAGTCACAAGGTCAGGTTCATTACTGTAGTCACAAGGTCAGGTTCATTACTGTAGTCACAAGGTCAGGTTCATTACTGTAGTCACAAGGTCAGGTTCATTACTGTAGTCACAAGGTCAGGTTCATTACTGTAGTCACAAGGTCTGGTTCATTATTGTAGTCACAAGGTCTGGTTCATTACTGTAGTCACAAGGACTGGTTCATTACTGTAGTCACAAGGTCTGGTTCATTACTGTAGCCACAAGGTCTGGCTCATTACTGTAGTCACAAGGCCTGGTTCATTACTGTAGCCACAAGGTCTGGTTCATTACTGTAGTCACAAGGTCTGGTTCATTACTGTAGTCACAGGACTGGTTCATTACTGTAGTCACAAGGTCTGGTTCATTACTGTAGCCACAAGGTCTGGCTCATTACTGTAGTCACAAGGCCTGGTTCATTACTGTAGCCACAAGGTCTTGTTCATTACTGTAGTCACAAGGTCTGGTTCATTACTGTAGTCACAAGGACTGGTTCATTACTGTAGTCACAAGGTCTGGTTCATTACTGTAGTCACAAGGTCTGGTTCATTACTGTAGTCACAAGGTCTGGTTCATTACTGTAGTCACAAGGTCTGGTTCATTACTGTAGTCACAAGGACTGGTTCATTACTGTAGTCACAAGGTCTGGTTCATTACTGTAGTCACAAGGTCTGGTTCATTACTGTAGTCACAAGGACTGGTTCATTACTGTAGTCACAAGGTCTGGTACATTACTGTAGTCACAAGGTCTGGTTCATTACTGTAGTCACAAGGACTGGTTCATTACTGTAGTCACAAGGTCTGGTTCATTACTGTAGTCACAAGGTCTGGTTCATTACTGTAGTCACAAGGTCTGGTTCATTACTGTAGTCACAAGGACTGGTTCATTACTGTAGTCCCAAGGACTGGTTCATTACTGTAGTCACAAGGTCTGGTTCATTACTGTAGTCACAAGGACTGGTTCATTACTGTAGTCAAAAGGACTGGTTCATTACTGTAGTCACAAGGACTGGTTCATTACTGTAGTCACAAGGTCTGGTTCATTACTGTAGTCACAAGGTCTGGTTCATTACTGTAGTCACAAGGACTGGTTCATTACTGTAGTCACAAGGTCTGGTTCATTACTGTAGTCACAAGGTCTGGTTCATTACTGTAGTCACAAGGTCTGGTTCATTACTGTAGTCACAAGGACTGGTTCATTACTGTAGTCACAAGGTCTTGTTCATTACTGTAGTCACAAGGTCTGGTTCATTACTGTAGTCACAAGGACTGGTTCATTACTGTAGTCACAAGGTCTGGTTCATTACTGTAGTCACAAGGTCTGGTTCATTACTGTAGTCACAAGGACTGGTTCATTACTGTAGTCACAAGGTCTGGTTCATTACTGTAGTCACAAGGTCTGGTTCATTACTGTAGTCACAAGGTCTGGTTCATTACTGTAGTCACAAGGACTGGTTCATTACTGTAGTCACAAGGTCTGGTTCATTACTGTAGTCACAAGGACTGGTTCATTACTGTAGTCACAAGGTCTGGTTCATTACTGTAGTCACAAGGTCTGGTTCATTACTGTAGTCACAAGGTCTGGTTCATTACTGTAGTCACAAGGACTGGTTCATTACTGTAGTCACAAGGTCTGGTTCATTACTGTAGTCACAAGGACTGGTTCATTACTGTAGTCACAAGGACTGGTTCATTACTGTAGTCACAAGGACTGGTTCATTACTGTAGTCACAAGGTCTGGTTCATTACTGTAGTCACAAGGTCTGGTTCATTACTGTAGTCACAAGGACTGGTTCATTACTGTAGTCACAAGGTCTGGTTCATTACTGTAGTCACAAGGACTGGTTCATTACTGTAGTCACAAGGACTGGTTCATTACTGTAGTCACAAGGACTGTTTCATTACTGTAGTCACAGGGTCTGGTTCATTACTGTAGTCACAAGGACTGGTTCATTACTGTAGTCACAAGGTCTGGTTCATTACTGTAGTCACAAGGACTGGTTCATTACTGTAGTCACAAGGTCTGGTTCATTACTGTAGTCACAAGGACTGGTTCATTACTGTAGTCACATGCAATAAAGTCACAGTCACGGGTGATATCACAATATGCAGAATAACCACTGAAAAAATAGTGAATTTCCAAGTGCTTTAGTAATTTCTGACATTATCCTTGATAATGTGAGAAATTAATGTGGTATATGCAATAACCCAGAATGTGGGTTATTGGTGAACAGTTTCACAGTGTGTTAGTGACGAACAATAACCCAGTGTGGGGGTTATTGGTGAACATTAACCCAGAGTAACAAAAAGGCACAATACCGTGACTGGAACGATACACAAATAACCCGCACATAAAAGAGAGAAGCTTACGACGACGTTTCGGTCCGACTTGGACCATTGACAAAGTCACACTCGGTCCAAGTCGGACCGAAACGTTGTCGTAAGCTTCTCTCTTTTATGTGCGGGTTATTTGTGTATTAACCCAGAGTGTGGGTTACTGGTGAATATTAACCCAGTTAACTGTTGACTAAGTTATTTTTCACAATATAGTTACATTCACATTCCATTGTGCTCTTACTATCATTATTAGATTATTGATATAAGATCACAGTGGAAGACATCAGTGTTCAGGTTCAAGGTCAACATGATGTCAGCAAGTGGGAGAAATGATGGAAGATGATACTGAGTGAAACTGAGCAACTAAAGAAAACTCAGGCTCTGTATGACTCCTATGAGTTTAGCGCTTCCCCATGGTAATAATAATTTTAATAATGGTAATAATAAAATTAATAATAACAATAATAAAATTAATAATAATAATAATATTAATAATAATATTAATAATAAAAATAATAATAAAATTAATAATAATAATAATATTAATAATAAAAATAATAATAAATTTAATAATAATAATAATAATAATAATAATAATAATTATAAAAAAGAACGGTGAAGCTCTATAATTGGAAATATAAAGCAAAATAAAAATAGAGCTACAATATTACGATATATCAGTAATGAGTGGTAGAGGAAGCAGGAAGTGAAAGTAAACAAAACAAAGAAAAAAACAGTATTTATTTAAGGTAAATTACGAAGCAGAATATAAATTCTAAATTATCAAGAATAGAGAGAGAGAGAGAGAGAGAGAGAGAGAGAGAGAGAGAGAGAGAGAGAGACCAGTAATAAAAGTATGAGATAAACGAGATATTGAATATTTAAGAAGCTTTACGTAAGCATGATACTGTATCTTCTCTTCTGATAAGGAATTATCAGAAGAGAATTTATAGAAGCCAAGCAATTATTTTTGTTACAGCCAGGGTACGCCCGGCTGTTTTCAAGAGGGAGCTGCAAAGCCACCTGAAGTCAGTACCTGACTAGTCGGGCTGTGGTTCGTACGTCGGTTTGAGTGTGGCCAGCAGTAAGAGCCTGGTTGATCAGGCCCTGATCCACCATTAGTCCTGGTTATGGACCGGGCCACGGGGGCGTTGACCTCCGGAACACCCTCACTTGTGGCTGGTGAAGGCCTCTTGAAATGCAGGCAGCATGTGGAGGTCTCACTCTGCAGACAGGATGAGGAGGCCTCACCCTGCAGGCAACGTATGCAGGTCTCACCCCCACATGACTAATGAAGTCAGTTCCCGTGGGAAACTTCACCAGGTGTGTTGTGGGTGAAATACTGGAGTGTGAAGAACCAGAAAGAGAGACGTTGTATGCTCTGACGGTTATTTGTTATGTAGTGATATCTTCGTCTGCTACGCCAGGGTCCTGCCTCTACTAGGTCCAACTTCCAACTGAACTACTCACACCCAGAGTTCTGAAGGAAGACGAAGGCGTTACAGGGTACACATCTACCAACATACTAGTTGCTACAGTTATAATACGTGGCTTAAATATAATTATGCCATTATTAACAGGTGGTCTCCATAGAGACTCGAGTCCCCTGACAGAACTAGATTGTGAAAAACTCTGGCATTAACTCTAGATACTGCGGTCACAGGTAGAGGAGACTGTCCCTATATCTCACACCCTTACTCGAATTAAACCTGATAACTTCCCATTTCCTAGAAGTTCTATATAAATTACATGCTTCTCGCTTTCCCGCAAATACAATAATTCTCGAAGGAGCGGAGACATTAGGAAGGTCATCAATACATGCTAGAGAAAGCTATTGTAAACTGCCTAAACACATTGTACACGACGTTATAACTTAAGTTAATTTGTTTAACTTATTAATCGTTTTAGTTTGTAATGGGTGACGAGTTACTGGAGTATACCTGCAGGGTATAGTTGAACAGTCTTGGGCCACCGACACTAATTGTGCTGTCTGTTAGTATATTCATGGCACCCCTGCTTTTCATTGAAGGGTGTTGCACCTCCTGCCAAGTCTTTTGCTTTCGTGGGGGAGTGATTTCCGTGTGCAAATTTGGAACTAGTCCCTCTAAGACTTTCCAGGTGTAGATTATTTTACATCTTTCTCGCCTGTATTGCAAGGAGTACAGGTAATCTCAGTCGTGAATATCTGATCAATATCTGATCAATATTCCCCAGATTGCTAGCAGGCTTCCTTGTGTTGTTCGCTAATAATCTCAGAGTATAGTGTCTCAGTTGTACGAAAGTTTTTGACGGATTATAAGCCTCTGAGAGCCTTGTAGGCTTGTGCGACTTGTGAGAGTTTCTGTAAGTTTCTTAGGACTTTGTAGGTTTTTGAGAGCTTTGTAGGCTAGTGAATGTCTTGTGAGACCCTTGTAAGATTGCGAGAACCTGTAAGCCTGTGAAAACCTTCTGGGAGCCTTATACATTTGTGAGAAGCTTTTGAAAGCCTTATAAGTATGTGAGAACCTTGCAAGCTTGCGGAACCCTTATGAGAACTTTGCAAGCTAGTGAAACCCTTGTGAGAACTTTGCAAACTTGTGAAACCCTTGTGAGAACCTTGCAAGCTTGTGGAACCCTTGTGAGAACTTTGCAAACTTGTGAAACCCTTGTGAGAACCTTGCAAGCTTGTGGAACCCTTGTGAGAACTTTGCAAGCTTGTGAAACCCTTGTGAGAACCTTGCAAGCTTGTGAAACCCTTGTGAGAACCTTGCAAGCTTGTGAAACCCTTGTGAAAACCTTGCAAGCTTGAGAAACCCTTGTAAGAACCTTGCAAGCTTGTGAAACCCTTGTGAGAGCTTTGCAAGCTTGTAAAACCCTTGTGAGAACATTGCAAGCTTGTAAAACCCTTGTGAGAACATTGCAAGCTTGTGAAACCCTTGTGAGAACTTTGCAAGCTTGTGAAACCCTTGTGAGAACCATGCAAGCTTGTGAAACCAATGTAAGAATCTTGTAAGCTTGTGTGAAACCCTTTTAAGGACCTTGTAAGCTTGTGTGAAACCCTTGTAAGAACCTTGCAAACTTGTGTGAAACCCTTGTAAGAACCTTGTAAGCTTGTATGAAACCCTTGTAAGAACCTTGTAAGCTTGTGTGAAACCCTTGTAAGAACCTTGTAAGCTTGTGTGAAACCCCTGTAAGAACCTTGCAAGCTTGTGTGAAACCCTTGTAAGAACCTTGTAAGCTTGTGCGAAACCCTTGTAAGAACCTTGTAAGCTTGTGTGAACCCCTTGTAAGAACCTTGCAAGCTTTAGAGCCGTCTGAGGATCGTGTAATCTTGTGGGAGCCTTGTAACCTTGTGAGAAGTGTGCTAATGGTGGTCATGGACTCTTGATCCCAGGAGCTGGAGCTTTCTACTCCTTCCTTGAATCAAAACATGATTATCTCTCATTTCCCAGGCGTTGCATGATCTTCACGGGTTTTCCGCTTCCTTGACGTCGCTGCCTACTGGCGCGACCTATCCTTCCCTATCCACCGCATATCCATCCCTATCCAATTCAGTCGAATGGATGCAAAAATAACCACTATGAAAAATATCGAAATTCCTAGAAAATGCGAGAAATCGCGAAAGCGCTTGGAATATCGCCCAGATAATAAATTAAGTGTTTACTGTGATTTTACTGTATATGAATGTAGGTTTACATGTTTTAATTAATATTGATAAAGGTTAATTATTATTAAGAAATGTATCCTCTATAACAAGGCTTTAGACGTGCATGCAGCGTTGTATGACCCATACGCATTTAAGGCGTATGACCCCCTCTCCATTACTCATCATTATGTTCAATACTGGAAACGGTATCACCATACAGCGAAATGAGACACAAATAACTAACACATAGAAGAGAGGAGCTTACGAGTGTGACTTTGTACCTGGTCTAAGTCGGACCGAAACGTCGTCGTAAGCTCCTCTCTTCTATGTGCGGGTTATTTGTGTATCGTTCCAGTCACGGTATTGTGCCTTCTTTTGTTATTCAGTGAAATGAGACTTTTACTGACAACGTTTCGCTCACACTGTTGACTTTTCCAGGCCAATAAAGAATCTTGTTACACTGAATCTGTCTCCTTCAATAGGCTGGATAAATACATGAGTAGGTGTGAGTGGGTGTGAGTTGGACCTGACTAGCTCGTGCTAATATGTCTGATGCCGTGCCCCTTAAGTGGATGTGACTTGACCTGACTATGTGGATCGCTGGTTTAAGCCGGGAGGTGACTTGGACCTGCCTCGCATGGCCCAGTAGGCCTTTTGCAGTGTTCCTTCTTCCCTAAACAATACGTATTTAATGCAGTTTCTCTTCATATACAGTTCTGTATTTTATACATTTCCATATACAACACTGTTTCATATTTCTCTGTTTATCCAATATTGATATCCTCGATATCCTGACGTGGATAAATGGCACATTTATGTATCCACGTTTATTGGTGTTTTATTGTTAAGGTAAAAATATATTCTTTTTTTAGTGGTGATCTGTGATGGAAATTTATTTTTTCCAGAGACAGTAATTAATCTCTGAAATATAATCAGTGTCGAGGCCGATCTGATCTGAGTTTTAATTCTGATTTTTTCGTGTTTTTTTTTCAGGTGAGTGGGGAGAGGAGAGTAACTCCGTGTGACCAGGTGGTCCGGTTTAGGTGAGTGGTGATCTATATGGTGTTTTTTTTTTTTTTTTTTTTTTTTTTTTGGTTTGTGGGGTTTAAGGCCTATCGGCTACACTAGGGTCATTAATGCTGTAACTAGTTTACCACCAGACAAGAATATTTTAATACATAATACAGAGAATAAGGTAAGAATGGATAATGAGAACCTTCAAAACTAGAGACGCCAAGCCCATGATGATTCTCTTCAAATTGTTTGTGCTCTCTAGGCTGGAATACTGCTGTACACTAACGACCCCCTTCAAGGCTGGCGACATTGCTGACCTGGAGAGTGTACAAAGAACTTTCACGGCACACATAAGTACAATAAGGCAAGTAAGCTACTGGGAACGGTTGAAGGTCCATAATTTGTATTCCCTCGAACGCAGATGAGAGACATACAGGATAATATACACTTGGAAGGTGTTGGAAGGAATGGTATCACACCTGCACACGAAAATCACTCCCTATGAAAGCAGAAGATTCGGCAGGAGATGTAACATTCCCCCGATGAAAAGCAGGGGCGCCACGCGTACACTGAGAGACAACACAATAAATGTCCGGGGCCCAAGACTGTGACTGTTTAATTGTCTCCCAGCATCCGTAAGGGGGATTACCAATAGACCCCTGGCTGTCTTCAAGAAGGCACTGGACAGGCACCTAAAGTCAGTACCTGACCAACTGGGCTGTGGTTCGTACGTCAGCTTGCGTGCGGCCAGCAGTAACAACCTGGTTGATCAGACCCTGATCCACCATGAGGCCTGGTCTCAGACCGGACCGCGGGGGCGTTGACCCCCGAAACCGTCTCCATGTAAACTCCAGGTGTCAGTATATATACCAGGTGGTCTGGTGTGAGTGATGGTAGGTAATGGGTGTGGCCAGGTGGTCTGGTGTGAGTGATGGTAGAGGGTGATTGTGGCCAGGTGGTCTGGTGTGAGTGATGGGAGGTGGTGAATGTGGCCAGGTGGTCTGGTGTGAGTGATGGTAGGTGGTGGGTGTGGCCAGGTGGTCTGGTGTGAGTGATGGTAGGTGGTGGGTGTGGCCAGGTGGTCTGGTGTGAGTGATGGTAGGTAATGAGTGTGGCCAGGTGGTCTGGTATGAGTGATGGTAGGTGGTGGATGTGGCCAGGTGGTCGGGTGTGAGTGATGGTAGAGGGTGATTGTGGCCAGGTGGTCTGGTGAGTGATGGTAGGTGGTGGGTGTGGCCAGGTGGTCTGGTGTGAGTGATGGTAGGGGGTGGGTGTGGCCAGGTGGTCTGGTGTGAGTGATGGTAGGGGGTTGGTGTGAGTGATGGTAGGGGGTGGGTGTGACCAGGTGGTCTGGTGTGAGTGATGGTAGGGGGTGGTCTGGTGTGAGTGATGGTAGGTGGTGGGTGTGGCCAGGTGGTCTGGTGTGAGTGATGGTAGGTGGTGGGTGTGGCCAGGTGGTCTGGTATGAGTGATGGTAGGGGGTGGGTATGCCACACCAGATAAGTACATACGGGGACCAAGAGCTGGAATTCATCCCCCGAAACCCAATTAGGTGAATATACATAAAACACACACACACACACACACACACACACACACACACACACACACACACACACACACTCGTGGAGGAGTCACGCGGTTTGAGCTCGTGTTTTGGTGGTAATTTCTGACTCTGCCATGAGGAATAGAGTGTGGGATATAGGCGTGTGCACGCATAAGAGTGCATATAATCACTTAAGTCTGGAAAAAAGGAAATATAAGTGATCACAGAAAAGAAAACAAAGGAAATAGTGACTAAGTGTTTAGTGGGGGCCGTTGGAAGGGTGAACGGTTGTGTCAGGCCTAAATAGTGTTACCATAATAACGCAGTGGGGTATTTGAAGAATAAGTGCGTCTCAAGACCAGGGAGATAAAAGATATGTATAGGTGTGTCAGTAAATACAGTGAGTGAGTGAAAAAATTAGATGAGCTAGAGACTATAGTGCATACAGGAAGTTAGTGGAAAAAATACCGAGAAGCATCAAGCATCTTCAACTTCTGGGACAGGACGAACCCGCAACGTTACTCCACTGCCAGCCGCAAGTAATATTCACCTAGTTTGAGTTGCATGGGGTCAACAGTACCTGTCTCTAGCTGGAATTGGGGGTCACTCTCCTCGAGCTATCAGAATTAGAATAAGCAGCATTTACTGGCATTTAATAGAATTTAGAGGTAGTGGCATACAGGCGAAGCCTAGTGTATTTATTTTTTAATGTAATTTTAAACGCATAAGACAGTACAGTGGGAACCAAGAGATCGGGTACATATACAATACATATGTAGTACATACGTGGGAAATAAGGACTGTTTACATAAACATATGCACACACTAGGTGAGAACAGGATCTGCTGTTAGGCACTTGAATAGCTGTAGCATGCACACACACAGAGGAACCATACATAGTTTTAAGAAGAGGTATGACAAAGCTCAGGAAGCAGAGAGAGAGAGGATCCAGTAGCGATCAGTGAAGAGGCGGGGCCAGGAGCTGAGTCTCGACCCCTGCAACCACAATTAGGTGAGTACACACACACACACACACACACACACACACACACACACACACACACACACACACACACAGGATTTCACACCTTCCTGTGAAGTGACCCTCTAACCTTTCCTTTCCCCCCCCCTCTCCTCCTCTCTCTTCCCCACTCTCTCTCTCTCTCTCTCTCTCTCTCTCTCTTCCTCTCTCTTCCTCTCTCTTCCTCTCTCTCTTCATCTCTCTCTTCATCTCTCTCTTCATCTCTCTCTTCATCTCTCTCTTCATCTCTCTCTTCATCTCTCTCTTCATCTCTCTCTTCATCTCTCTCTTCATCTCTCTCTTCATCTCTCTCTTCATCTCTCTCTTCATCTCTCTCTTCATCTCTCTCTTCATCTCTCTCTTCATCTCTCTCTTCATCTCTCTCTTCATCTCTCTTGCTCTTTCTCTTGCTCTTTCTCTTGCTCTTTCTCTTGCTCTTCCTCTCTCTTTCTTCCTCTCTCTTTCTCTCTTCCTCTCTTCCTCTCTCTCTTCCTCTCTCTCTTCCTCTCTCTCTCCCTCTCTCTCTTCCTCTCTTACTCTCTCTTCCTCTCTCTCTTCCTCTCTTCTTTTCTATCTCTCTCTCTCTCTCTCTCTCTCTCTCTCTTCTCTTGTCACTCCCCCCCTCTCTCCCTCTTATGTTTTCCCTCTCTCTCTCACTTTCTCCCCCCTTTTCCCTTCTTTCCCCCTCTCTCCTTCTACTCTCCCCTTCTCTCTCTCTCTCTCTCACTCTCTCCCCCTTTTTATTTTTCTCTTTCTCTCTCTCTTTCACTAAAAAAAAAATGGTTGGGACTCGCAGGAATCAGGGATCAGATGACAATGGTACTGGTAGGGAGGAATGGATGGAGGAGCAGTGGAAAAGGATAGAGCAAGAATGGGAGAGAAGATTAGGAGAGCTTTCTGAAAAAATGGAGAAAGAGCTCTCTGTGAAATGGGAAAAGAGGTTGGAGAAGGAGACGAAGAATTGGGAGGCAGAAGTCGAAACTGAAGTAGCCAGGGTAAAGGTCCTAAAATTTGAGGTAAACAGGCTGAAGCAAGTCTCAGGGGTAGTGACCAGAGAAGACACACCACACGAAGCTGAGAGGCTGAACAGGAAGGAAGGAGATATAAATTATGCTAAGGTCATATCAGCCTGCAAAGAAGGGCCAGGGAGTGGAAGGGAAGAGCAAATGGGTGCAGATGGAGAGGGAGATAGGTCGAATGCTGAGGCACAACCATGCTACCAAGAGCCACTGGAAAAATCAAGGGAGAAAATGACCACATACAGACAGGAACCAGAGTCACAGAGGGAGAGGCAATGGGAGGAGGAAAGAGCAAAATCAGTGTTTATTCATGGGCTTCGGGAGAAAGAGGAAAGGACACACACTGAAAGACGGCAGGAAGAAAGAAAGGAGATTGAGAAAATCATCACGGAAATAGGGGGAGAAGACATGGACGAGATTGTAAATTTTCAGAGAATAGGGGGGTACTTGAAGGGAAGAAACCGACCGATCAAGCTGATTCTCAGGACAGAAACAGTGCGGAACAGGATCCTCCAAGAGAAACCACGGTTGAAAAGCTTGGAAGAGTACAAGGTGTTCCTAGAGAGAGGCAGAACACAAACAGGGAGACAGCAGCTGAGGGAGAGGACAAAAAAGTGAAAGGAGCTAGGAAAGGAGACAAGGGTGGAACCAGCAGAGGTCAGTCAGAGCAGAACAGAGCAGCAAGGGCAAGCGCACACACAACTATCCTCGAACCGCACAACCTATCACACCATCCCAACACACAATACAATCCATACCCACAGCTTAAACCCAACCCCCAACCATAGAATCCCACAGTATGCTACCAGGTCTCCCACCCCCACAGGCCCCCCAAACCACAGTGTTGGAAAGGAAACTGAAGGTATGGTACACAAACGCTGATGAAATAACAAACAAGTGGGAGGAGTGGCACGAAAGAGTCAAAGAGGCATCACCAGACATCATAGCGATCACAGAAACCAAGCTTACAGGTATGATAACAGATGCCATCTTTCCAGCGGGATACCAGATCCTGAGGAAAGACAGAAGGAACAGGGGGGGGGGTGGAGGAGTGGCATTGCTAATCAAACACCGATGGAATTTTGATGAGCTGGAGAGAGGAGACAGTGGAGAAGAAAGTGATTGCATAGCGGAAACGCTTCACTCTGGAGGTCTCAAGGTGATAATTGCAGTGATGTATAACCCACCACAGAACAGCAGAAGGCCAAGGCAAGAGTATGACGAGAGAAATAGAGTGATGACTGACACACTGGCTGCAGTGGCCAGAAGAGCTCATGCATGCAGGGCAAAGCTCCTTATCATGGGCGACTTTAACCACAAGGAGATCGAATGGGAGAACTTGGAGCCACATGGGGGCCAAGATACATGGAGGGCTAAGATGATGGAGGTGGTACTGGAAAACTTCATGTACCAACACGTAAGGGACGCTACAAGAGAGAGAGGAGAGGATGAACCAGCGAGACTGGACTTAGTATTCACCTTGAGTAGTGCAGATATTGAGGACATCACATATGAAAGACCCCTTGGGGCCAGTGATCATGTGGTTTTGAGCTTCGAATACACAGTAGAGCTACAAGTGGAGGGGGAAGCAGGAAGACCAAGACAAATGAAACCAAACTACAGGAAAGGGGACTACACAGGAATGAGGAACTTCCTGAATGAGGTTCAGTGGGACAGAGAACTGTCAGGGAAGCCAGTTAATGAGATGATAGAATATGTAGCAACAATGTGCAAGGAGGCTGAGGAGAGGTTTGTACCCAAGGGTAACAAGAATAATGAAAAAGCCAGGATGAGCCCATGGTTCACCCAAAGATGCAAGGAGGCAAAAACCAAGTGTGCTAGGGAATGGAAGAAATATAGAAGGCAAAGGACCCAGGAGAATAAGGAGAGCAGTCGTAGAGCCAGAAACGAATATGCACAGATAAGAAGGAAGGCCCAACGTCAATATGAAAACGACATAGCAGCAAAAGCCAAATCTGACCAGAAGCTGTTATACAGCCACATCGGGAAGAAAACAACCGTCAAGGACCAGGTAATCAGGCTAAGGAA
>NC_091325.1:18751918-18754834 GCF_038502225.1 Cherax quadricarinatus
CTCATGCATTCCTCTCTTTACTTCCACAAAGTTTTTTGTCTCCACAGACTCCTAAGTGCACCACTCACCCTTTTTCCCTCATCAATTCTATGATTCACCTCATCTTTCAGAGATCCCTCTGCTGACACGTCCACTCCTAAATATATGAATACATTCACCTCCTCCATACACTCTCCCTCCAATCTGATATCCAATCTTTCGTCACCTAATGTTTTTATCATCACCTTACTCTTTCCCATATTCACTTTTAATTTTCTTCTTTTACATACCCTACAAATTCATTAACCAATCTCTGCAACTTCTTTTCAGAATTTCCCAAAAAGCACAGTGTCATCAGCAAAGAGCAACTGTGACGACTCCCACTTAGGGCTTGATTCTTTATCTTTTAACTTCACACCTCTTGCCAAGATCCTCGCATTTACTTCTCTTACAACCCCATCTATAAATATATTGAACAACCACGGTGATATCACACATCCTTGTCTAAGGCCTACTTTTATTAGGAAATAATCTCCCTCTCTCTTACATAATCCAATCTGAGCCTCACTATCCTCATAAAAACTCTTCACTGCTTTCAGTAACCTACCTCCTCTTCCATACATCTGCAACATCTGCCACATTGCATCCGTATCCACCCTGTCATATGCGTTTTCCAAATCTCCAAACCTCTTTAGTCTATCTAAATAGCGTTCACCTATATGTTTCACTGTAAACACTTGGTCTACTCACCCCCCTACCTTTCCTAAGGCCTCCTTGTTCATTTGCTATCCTACTCTCCGTTTTACTGTTAATTCTTTCAATAATAACTCTACCATTCACTATACATTCACTATTCAGTATACTCAACAGACTTTTTCGTCTATAATTTTGCACTCTCTTTTGTCCCCTTTGCCTTTATACAAAGGAACTATGCACGCTCTCTGCCAATCCCTAGGTACCTTACCCTCTTCCATACATTTATTAAATAATAGCACCAACCACTCCAGAACTATATCCCCTCCTGCTTTTAACATTTCTATCTTTATCCCATGAATCCTAGCTGCCTTACCCCCTTTCATTCTACCCACTGCCTCATGAACTTCCCCCACACTCACAACTGGCTCTTCCTCACTCTTACAAGATGTTATTACTCCTTCCCCTATTCACGAAATTTCGTGAGTAGTCACGAAAGCTCTTGGAATTTCACTACTCTTTCACAGTAGCTGTTTTGCAAATTTTAAAATCATCTGTTTACTGTGATCTTATATATATATATATATATATGCAATATATATATATATATATATATATATATATATATATATATATATATATATATATATATATACATACATATATATATACATACATATATATATATATATATATATATATATATATATATATATATATATATATATATATAATGTCGTGCCGAATAAGTACAACTTGCGATTTTAGCTTAAATAGCAACACACCTCTTGCCGAATAGGCAAGCGAAAATTTGAGTATGCAATAATTTCGCAAAAATCATTCTGAACCTAACGAGAAACAAAATATATTTCATTGTGTTTGTTTATTAAATTATTGTAAACTTAAATACATTATATTTAGTTGAATTGTGCTTCTTACAATAACGTTAGGCAAGTTTCCTAAGGCTCTTTTCGTAAACAAATCATTAATTTTTATATTAACATATATGAAAAAATATATCTTTAAATGCATAAGATTTTTTTATAGAAAGGACTTAATTTTAAACGAGTTCTTGCTAATTGACCAGCTGTACACATTCGGCACTACACACATTTATATATTATGTGTACATTATATATATATATATATATATATATATATATATATATATATATATATATATATATATATATATATATATATATATATATATATATATATATATATAATTTCTTTCTTTCAACAAACCGGCCGTATCCCACCTAGGTGGGGTGGCCCAAAAGGAAAAACGAAAGTTTCTCCTTTTACATTTAGTAATATATACAGGAGAAGAGGTTACTAGCCCCTTGCTCCCGGCATTTTAGTCGCCTTTTACAACACGCATGGCTTACGGAGGAAGAATTCTGTTCCACTTCCCCATGGAGATAAGAGGAAATAAACAAGAACAAGAACTAGAAAGAAAATAGAAGAAAACCCAGAGGGGTGTGTATATATGTGCTTGTACATGTATGTGTAGGGTGACCTAAGTGTAAGTAGAAGTAGCAAGACATACCTGAAATCTTGCATGTTCATGAGACAGAAAAAAGGACACCAGGAATCCTACCATCATGTAAAACAATTGCAGGCTTTCGTTTTACATTCACTTGGCAGGACGGTAGTACCTCCCTGGGCAGTTGCTATCTACCAACCTACCTATAATATATATATATATATATATATATATATATATATATATATATATATATATATATATATATATATTATCTTTAACACACTGGCCGATTCCCACCAAGGCAGGGTGGCCCGAAAAGAAAACTTTCACCATCATTCACTCCATCACTGTCTTGCCAGAAGGGTGCTTTACACTACAGTTTTTAAACTGCAACATTAACACCCCTCCTTCAGAGTGCTGGCACTGTACTTCCCATCTCCAGGACTCAAGTCCGGCCTGCCGGTTTCCCTGAATCCCTACATAAATGTTACTTTGCTCACACTCCAACAGCACGTCAAGTATTAAAAATCATTTGTCTCCATTCACTCCTATCAAACACGCTCACGCATGCCTGCTGGAAGTCCAAGCCCCTCGCACACAAAACCTCCTTTACCCCCTCCCTCCAACCTTTCCTAGGCCGACCCCTACCCTGCCTTCCTTCCACTACAGACTGATACACTCTTGAAGTCATTCTGTTTCGCTCCATTCTCTCTACATGTCCGAACCACCTCAACAACCCTTCCTCAGCCCTC
>NC_091325.1:18754934-18799934 GCF_038502225.1 Cherax quadricarinatus
AGAGAATGGATCAAAGTAGAATGACTTGGAGAGCGTATAAATCTGCAGGGGAAGGAAGGCGGGGTTGGGGTCGTCCTCGAAAAGGTTGGAGGGAGGGGGTAAAGGAAGTTTTGTGGGAGAGGGGCTTGGACTTCCACTAAGCATGTGTGAGCTTGTTAGATAGGTGTGAATGGAGACAAATAGTTTTTGGGACCTGACGAGCTGTTGGAGTGTGAGCAGGGCAACATTATGTGAAAGGATTCAGGGAAACCAGTTAGCCGGACTTGAGTTCTGGAAATGGGAAGTACATTGCCTGCACTTGAAAGGAAGGGTTTGGGATATTGGCAATTTGGAGGGACTTCTAAACTGTCGCATCTGAGCGCCTCTGCAAAGACGGTGATTATGTATGAGTGAGGGGAAAGTGTTGAATGATGAAAGTATTTTTTTTCTGGATTTTCTTTTTTTTTGGGTTACCCTGCCTCGGTGGGAGACGACGTGTTGAAAGAATGAATATGAATGTGTATAATATATATATATATATATATATATATATATATATATATATATATATATATATATATATATATATATATATATATATATATTGATACTGATATTAAGAACTGTGTGGTCTAATGGTCTAAATCGTCATGCGTTTTCGCCCATCATGAGGTGAGCCAAAGCAGCATGGATTCGACTCCTTGGCTAGTGCAGTGTTGTTATTGATAGATGGATATATCACCCACATTCGTATAAGCACAATTTTACTGTTTGATAATTATGTTTAGCCAGTAAGATGTAATAGTCACATTAGAAATATTTTTTGGTAGGTACTGAGATGACTTAATACTCTTAACTCGGATTTCTTTCAGGTATGATGAGACTCCATAAGAAGTTTGTGATTCATAAAAGATTATATAATACCATGCAACCATTTCATGTGTAACTTTTTTTCTATACACTTGTAAGTTTTGTGAGAAAAATAAAGATTATAAGAGAGAGAATATATATATATATATATATATATATATATATATATATATATATATATATATATATATATATATATATATATATATATATATATAATGTTATTGTAATCTGTTCTAACTCCAGGCAAATTAATCGACTAACAATTAGACCGTATTTTTTGCGAGTGTTTCTTGAACATCATAACGCCATTAAAATTGGCTTGTTCAAAGCAAACTAACTGGTTTATTATGTACATCCTATGCCTGCACAATAATAGCATAGAAAATCAACACTAGGTTCGTTTGCGCTTCCAATACGCTTCTACTCACGCAAAAGCAATCTGCGTCACGTTTAATTATGTGTTTTGTGCGTCAGTAGATAAAAATATTGGTCTGTGTAGCTTGACCCAACCTCTTTACAGCCTCCTTACTCATCTCTCTTATTACTCCTTTATATTTTAGTTCAATCTATCTTAAATATGCACCGAAATCTTTAGAAACTTGTGTTTAATCTATTCTAGTTCTCTTTTTTTTCGTTTCTTTTACTTCCTTGCTGCACTTTATTCCTGCTCTCATTTTTTCTTTCTTTTTTTTTATTTCCTTGCTGCACTTTATTCTGTTTCGTTCCTACCCTAATTTAGTTCATTAATTCCCACAAAGCAGCGCGATCTTCGTGTATTTATGTAATTTTTAAAAGCAGACAAGATAGCATGAACTTTCCTTTAGTAAGTATCTTGCTACCTCTTCAAAACCTTCTCTGAAGACGGCCACTTAACAAACCTTGTAGAGAATTTCGTAGAGGATATCACTAGTCTGCTTTAATTCCATTAAAAATATATTATTCACTCTTACAAATATCGTAACTGAATTAACTCTGGCAAACTTACAGCTTTTAATGATAAATCTTTCATTGCAAAATGTAGTTCATATTATGTCTTACAAAACACGTATGATGTGAGTCTTGTTGATTTTGTCTAGACAAATACAGTGTCTCTCCTTCCCAATCATTGCATGTGAAATACTTTTCTCGTAATCAACTTTTAGTATTATCAGCACATCTCAGTGTCTGAGAATGTTAACTAGAATTACATTAAATTAACATCTTAGACAATGTAGGCACGTTTGAAAATATGGGTTAGTTTCTTGTAGCTTTTAGTGATTTTCTTTCCCTTACATAGTTCCATAGTTAGTAAATAGCTGTTTGTAGTCAGTGTAGCTCTTTATAGTAAGAACAGAGCTTTTATTTTTTATTAATAGGCGAACTTTTAATAGTAAGAGAGCAGCTGAGTATAGAGAAAAGCTCTCTATTGTACAAGTGCAGCTCTTTAAATCTCACCAACTTTATCCCCAGGAGTCTGCAGAAATCATCATAAAGAATCAAAATCCCTATCTTCCTCCCTGCCTAGTGCCTTCCTCTCACTGCATGGTCGTAGCTCTCCCCTGTTTTTTCCTCCCATGATTCTTTCTATCTTTCCTGTTCTTCCAACAGAGTACCTCTACGGCTGGCTCACTTTCTGGGTCTCAATATTACTTATTGGCGTTGTCACCGCCTTCATCGGTGACGTCGCCTCACACCTGGGTTGTACTATTGGTTTAAAGGATTCCGTGACCGCCATAGCGATTGTTGCCTTGGGAACAAGCGTGCCAGGTAACCCGTTCCTCCCTGGGAGAACCACTACTCACAACCCCCGTCTGCGGTGTGGTGCAATACGAGTGATGAACCAATCGACGCTGAGGTAGCATATCACCGATACTGAAACGGTTTGGACCCGTGACGCTTATTGGGACATCCGTCCTTCTTTGCACCACACCCGATGTGAGGGGACGCGACAAAACAGATTGGCTCATTCGCGTTAATAACTTTGTGGCTATACTAGTGCGGGCATAGACCATTACCCCCTCACCATTGATTTCATAACTGAGTCATTAAAAGATTTTGCGAGGTAAGCTATGCAAACGTTACTCCATCACAAAGTAAAAAAAATATTAATACGTGTCGTGAGACTTAATATCTATTACGAATGACTCGCAAAAACCGTACTGACACGACTGTAAACAACTTAGCGAAGGGAGGGTTCGAACCCTTGGTAAGTCAGTCTTAAAACTAGCAGGGCAGTGCTCTGCGGTCCAGTGGGTAGCACACAGGCTACTAGTTTTTGGACTGGCTTGCCATGGGATCAGTCCCTGCTCTGGGTGAGTTAATATCTATTACCTTCACGTAGAGGTAACCTCGACTTTAGATGCACTGAAACTTTCTATGCCAAAATGAAACTTGGTGAAACACGCAGCATGTCGCTTATGTTGTAATTTTGTCATATATTGACTTTTGAGATTTACTGTAGTAACATAAAGCACAACTCAACTCTCACTATCAGTATACGATACCAGTCGCCCTAAGAACACAGCGACAGCTCCGAGCATAGACTAATTATTTAACATTATGCAATAATCGCGAGCAAGCGATACATGATGCAAAAAACCACAGAGGGAGTTATATGATAACTCTCGGTCTTTTATGTTGCAATCAACACATCTTCAGGAACTTGCAATGTTGCAGAAATGAGTAGGAAGTCCAAGTAGATTCGTTCAAGGTACGGCTCTAGCTGGACTTCTTACTCATTTCTGTAACATTGCAAGCTCTTGAAGATGTATTGATTGCAACACGAAAGGCCTAGAGCTGTCATTCAACTACCCCCGGTGGTTAACATATATCGCCAAGTTATTTTCACATTTGTTGCACCAGCTCTAGAGAAATGCAGGAGATGCAACTGCAAGGGATCGGCAATAGGTTGGCAACCAAGCCAACTAAACTCTTCTATAAGATGGTTGCCTTATCTTAAAATAGAAAATCATGTGTGAAAAAAAACACTACACTGAAGCGTCAATTTTTATTTTGTTTTATTTACATTTTATTTACCTCAACCAACAGAATACGGCAAGGGGTATCCCACCTTTTTTATCTCTATTTTGGGAGTTGGGATTCTTACTGCCTTTATCGGTGACGTTGCCTCACACTTTGGCTGTACTATTGGACTGAAGGACACAGTCACTGCCATTGCCTTTGTGGCTCTCGGCACTAGTGTACCAGGTATGTTGTGGCGATGGTCACTCCTGGCCAGACTCTCGGGCACTGTGGCACTGGTCATCCCCAACTTCCGTGTGGGCCCTGCTCTTTCCTAGTGGCACCGTAGTATGTTTTTAATGCTTTATAAAGAGAGTCATTTGGGTTCAAAGCCGGGATACCCAGGTGGCATCGCCCCTACTTGGCGGACCCTGGTTCGAATCCACATCACGACCTGTTTACTCTATCTGTTAAGCTCAGAGTGAAATCTCAGCTTAGTAAACTTCAAGAATATTCTCCGTGCCATAGATAAGTGCAGTGGCCGCCGCACTAGAATAAGGATGTCGTGTTAATCACGGTCCCGAGGCTGGTCTCAGGCTGTGGGTCGAAATCTGGCTCTTGTTTGCGAGTGATCTTTCCGGAATTGAAGATTGATACCCTTGAATACATTCCCTTGAATGGACCTTTATTTCCCATCCGTGTAGTATATAGTGTTGTACATTTTAATACTTATGCCCATCTTGATTTATCCTTCACCTTCCTTTCTAAAAAAGGTTAATGTTTAAATCATTTTAACTGCATTGATAAAATCATTCGTTCACCTGTTCCTTTCCAAACCTTTTATTTATCTTTAGACAGTAAGTCAGCCGTCAGAACTTTGTTATACAAGAAAACATGAAGGTTTTATTTGTATTTTCTCTGCAAGGGAACGCCTGCGAACGCTCTTTAGACACACACACACACACACACACACAGTTGTAATAGTTGAATATGGCGTATGCACCAAACAAAATGTAAATTATTATTATAATCAAAAAGAAGCGCTAAGCCACAAGAGCTATACAGCGCTTCATGGTAGGGAAGGAAGCAAGGGTATTGGGCGGTAGAAGGGGGGAGGGATGATCAGTAGGTTACAGAAAACAGCGGGGCAGGGGATAGTGCGGGGGCAGTGGGTAGCAAGAGATTGAGGTAGAAAGGGCTGAAGGCATCAGAGTTTGTGAAGTCAGTCAGTTGTTGTCAAAAAGTCAATGAGAGAGTCCGGATGAAAGGTGGGTCCATCAGCGAGAAGGGAAGGTAAAGAGAGAGCAGCGGAACGAAGACGACGTCGGAGGTAAATTCTGCGTGCTCATTGATAAAGTGGGCAGTCCAACAGAATGTGGCTGACTGATAATGGAGCCTGACAATTCTCACAGAGAGGAGCAGGGCGCCTCTCCATGAGATATCCATGAGCAAGACGGGTATGGACAATGCGAAGACGGGAGAGAGTAGTCTCCCAACCTCGACACTGGTGACAAGAAGACGGCCAGTAACCTATACTCGGTTTAATAGATTGAAGTTTGTTGCCGAGCATAGTAGACCAAAGTTGTTGCCAACGGGTGTGAAGGTGGGTAGCTATTGCAGCAAAATAGTCCGTAAATGGAATACGTCTATATGAAACTGGTAGGTCATGTACTACTGACCGCGCAGCAGTGTCTGCCTGTTCATTGCCCTGTACGTCAACATGACCAGGGACTCAACAAAAAAACAATATCTTTATGCTTGGTAAAGATGCGGCGTAGCCAAAGTTGGATACGGAGGACTAAGGGGTGAGGTGTATCAAATTTCTGTATAGCCTGTAAAGCACTAAGGGAGTCTGAGACAACCACAAATGATGACACAGGCATAGATGCAATACGGATAAGTGCTGCAAGAATGGCATACAATTCAGCAGTAAAAATGCTAGCCGAAGATAGTAAATGCCCTCGTACGACGCTGTCCGGAAACACTGCTGCGAATCCTACGCCGTCAGAAGACTTAGAGCCATCTGTGTACACTGCAATGGCATGAGAATGAGAGTGGAAGTGGTCAAGAAAAAGAGAGCGGGAAGCGACCGTAGGCAGTTAGGCTTTCGAGCAAGGGAGAGAGAAAGAACCGACTCGAACAGCTGGAACTTCTCAGGGGGGTAGGGAAAAGTGAGATGCTACATGAACATAGAAAGGTGGTAATTGAGGAGAAGACAAGAGCGAATGTAGGCGAAGAGAGAAGGGACGGAGTAAACAGGGGCGGCGAACAAATAATGTCTACTAATATCAGTGACCATTCTATAAATAGAAGGATTGCGGAGATCATAAGAGCGTACATAGTAGCGAAGGCAATGGGCATCACGGCGATCGGATAAGGATGGAACGTTCGCTTCTGCATAGAGGCTCTCAACAGGGGAAGAGCGAAAAGCACCAAGGCATAAACGTAATCCTTGGTGATGAATGGGGTTAAGGTTAGAGAGAGTAGCAGGAGAGGCCGCTGAATAGATCTGGTCACCATAATCAAGTTTCGATAAAATGAGGGTGGAATGTAGGCGAAGGAGAGTTCGACGATCAGCTCCCCATGAAAGACGAGCAAGGGTTTTAAGAAGGTTCAGCCGGCTGTGACAAGTTGCCTTCAGAGAGGTAATGTGAGGTTTCCAGGATAACCTACGGTCAAAGAGGAGGCCCAGAAACCTGACTGTATCACGTTCAGGGATACGGGAGCCATAGAGGTACAACGGATGATCGGAGATGACAGAGCGTCTAGTGAAAGTAATTTGGTGAGTTTTGGTGCTGGAAAATTTAAACCCATGTGTGGTGGCCCAATTGGAAACACCGTCGACCGCATGCTGGAGAGAAACTGTAATGAGGTGACAGTCAGCGCTTGCACAGGCTCTGACTGCACCAGGCGTTCCATCACTTTGCAAACTGCACTGGTAAGAGCAATGGGACGATAGTGGGAGGCTTCATGTCCCGTAGTGCCTGGTTTGCGGAAAGGGAGAACAATGGCAGATTTCCACAGCTGTGGAAGAACTTGTGACCAAATAAGATTGAAAAGGCGTAATAGGACTGCAAGAGCTGACTGATGTAAATGTTGCAGCATACGAATATGAATGTCGTCGGGCCCAGCTGCCGATGATCGGCAAGCTGAGTGTGTTGCCTCCAGTTCTTGAAGTGTAAAAGGCACATTATACTGTTCTTCTCTGAGAGAAGAAAAGTCCAAGGGCGCTAACTCTCTGGCAGACTTTGAGGAAAGAAACGAGGGGCATAGATGGAGCCCCTGAGACATACGGACCAGATGATTGCCAATTTCATTGACAACATCTAGTGGGTTTGCTATATCAACACCGGCAACCCGCAGAACAGGAGCCGAGTCAGGAGAATATTTACCACTCAGTTTTCGTACTTTTTTCCAGACTGCACTCATAGAGGAAGCAGAGGTGATGGTGGAGACATAATCTCGCCAGCAAGTGCGTTTAGCGTCACGGATGACACGGTGAGTGATCACACGCTTCTGCTTAAAATCAAGAAGTCTCTCCGTGGTTCTATTGTACCGGTACCTGCTCCATGCAGCGCGTTTCAAACGTACTGCATGAGCACAAGCAGGAGACCACCAAGGCACGCATTTCTGAGAATGCCTGCCCGAAGTTTGGGGTATGGAATGAGAAGTTGTGGTTAAAACGGAGGACGAGAAGAGGTGTAAAAGCTCATCAATGGAGGACAAAGAAGGAACCTCACTAAAAACAGTTAGTTGTGAGTAAAGGTTCCAATTTGCCTGATCAAATTGCCAGCGTGGGATACGAAGAAGTGGTGAATATGAAGGGGAAGTAAGAATGATTGGGAAATGATCACTGTCATGTAAATCCGGGAGAAAAGACCAGGTGAAGTCTAATGCGGCGGAGGAAGAGTAGACTGAGAGATCGATGCAAGAGAGAGTGTGAGTCTGAGGATCAAAATGGGTGAGAGTACCTGTATTTAAAACATGGAGGGGGTGGGTGGCAAGAAAAGCCTCTAACTGAATGTCACGGGAATCACAGTGAGACCCCCCCAGAGGAAATGATGGGCATTAAAATCGCCGAGTAACAGAATCGGTGGCGGTAATGACGAAACAAGAAAGGCAATATCCGGAATAGATAATGCCCGAGAAGGAGAGAGATATAAAGAACAGAGCGTATACCACCTATGCAAGTGGATACAGGCTGCTGTGTAATGCAGCGAAGTACGAACAAATAGCTGATGGTACGGAATATCAGTGCGTATAAGAAGGGCACTTTCATTAAAGGTCCCATCAGGAAAAGGATCTGAATACAATAAATTATAGCCTGAGATGGGAGAGATAACAGCAGAGTGTAATTTTGGTTCCTGTAAGCAAACATCAACAGGGGAAAACTGGGAGAGTAACATCTGAAGCTCACCCCAATTACCCCTGAGGCCGCGTATATTCCACTGTAAATAGGCCATGATTGGCAATGATAAAGATACCTGAAATCCGCAGGTAAGGGTTCCTATGGGCTAGAGGAGTTAGAAAAGTCCACATGCGGAGGCAGCGGAAAACGTTCAAGCAGCGAAGGAATGGTGCACTGTGAAGAAAGGAGTTGCGCAGATGGAGGAGAGGAAAGAGAAGGAACAGAGGGTGGATCAATGTCCATTGATGGTTTGGTCTCTGCAATATATTCAGAGATTGTTTCAAGTGTTTCGGAATTCAGAGGCGTTGTATGGGAGACAATATTGGAGATGGTAGGGGGAGGATGAGTAAAGATTGGAACTATAATGGACTGTACCAAGGTAGGGGGGGCGAAAGGGTGGAGGGAACTGGAGAAGAAGCATGGAAGGGGACAGAAGAGGCAGAAACCTGGGAGGTGGCAGAAGAGGAAGAAACTTGGGAGGGAATAGGGGAGGTAGGTATAGTACGAGGAGGAGGGTGAACCTCTGCACTTGTAACAGAGCCAGTGAGAGGGGAAGAACCCGGTACAGAGACAGGGAAGGGAAAATGAGGAGGTGGAAGATGGGTAGGAGGTGTTAGTGGACCTTTTTTTGACTTTTGAGAAGTAGAGGGACGATTGGGAGGAGGTGTCATACGAGATCTCGTCGCTACTGAGGCTTGTGAGAGAGAACACGAAGAAGCAAGATCAGACTGAGACGTCGAAGTAGGGACGTCTGAGCCGAGGACAGCAAAAGAATTAGCTATGCCACCGCCAAGAACCTCAACGGAATGGGATGGACCCCAGTACCCTTTCCCCTACCTAGGAACTAGCGCGCCTGTGGGAAAAAATCCTGAAGGCCAAAAAGGAAGGTCAAAAGGGAGGGGTGGGGAGGAGGAGGAGGAAAGGAAAAAGGGGGAGGATGGGATAGGGAAGGGGGGATTGGGGGGTAATTTGGTTCGGTCTGAGGAAGGAGACCGACAGGTCTAATTCCTCAGACCAAGAGCCTCTTCACCACAACAAGGAGCCCCCCTTGAAGAGGACAAAATGTAAAGGTAGAATATAAAACAGTTGCATGGTACATAATAGATGGCAGAGTTAAAGAAAAATATGAATTAATAAGAAAGCCTAAAATCACTAAAAGGCGAATTTAAAAAAAATACATTTCGGAAAATAACCTCTAAAACAATTATCTTGTCGCAACACTGGTAGAAGCTAATAAAAACATCAAGTTATTTCTTAAGACCTAAACCTTTTATAAATTAATGGCTATTTAGCAGCCAACGGCACTGCGTGTACATTATTTATGATATAAACATTTTTTCTCTTATTTCATTATGTTTTTATGTTTAAATTATAGGTTTAGCACTGTCTGGAGTTGTCTGGCATAATTCTATACAAGGATAAGGTTATAGTTACAAAATACTTTTGTATATCCGTGAAGGTATCATCCCCTTTCAACACTATGGCGTGTGAAGCCTAGTCTAGATGACCATTTGACGAGTCAGCAGGTGATAAACACCTGTGTCAGGAGACTTCTTTTTTTTTTCTATTTCCTGGCAAATAAACCACTGCCTCCACTAGTCTTCAGTTATAACACTTCGTTATCGATCTCTGACTGATGACCAGAGATGATCATAAGTAGGCCAGCAGAGTTTGGGCCTCTCCACCCGAGGATACGGGACCTAAGTCGTGGGTGGCAATTCTAGAACCCAATCTTTTGCTGGAGGTTTGAGAAGAGCTTCTCCATCGTTATAGAGGGGAATTAAGACACCACTGACTCATTGCTGCTAGTGGCTACGTCACTTGTGCATAGTTAGATCTGCCCAGCCGTAGGGAATCGCCGCATCCCAGCCATATAACAGGAATTGCTGGGCCTCAGTCAGAGAGCGAGAATCATCGAGACATAGCCATAGGGCCTTTAGCGATACCCCAGTTCTACATTATCCACACTTCCTCTGGAGCCACTGAGCCAGCATTAGCTATTTAAGACCCGTGTCAAGAAGCAGTTCTGACCAATACTAAGCAATACACAGCAATACACACTCCAACCATTCAGAATACGAGTACCGACAGTTGTATATTTATCAGTGTATATACAACAAAAATTTACTTCAGTCCCTATCTAAAGAATAAAGTCTTATATGATGAATAGGTAACACGAAACCTTGAAAACAACTGTGTTATTGACAGATGTTTAACCTAATAAATCAACCAGGTGACAGTAAATCTAAGTGTAATTAAGGCTCGTCTCTGAAGTACCTAATCGTGTCTGCTAATCTCTCTCTTCCTCAGTAAGAAACAATACATCAACGAGCCTAGATTTTGAGTTCTGTTTCTTATATCTGGCATTACACTTTGTTGCATCTAATCTTTTGTAGTTTCTATCGACAATATGTGTTTCTACAAAAGTACTTTTTAATGGCAATGAATCAAAACTTAGCAACTATTGTTAGTGAATAATTTAGTTAATTCTACTAAATTGCAGTTAACTCGAAACACTAACTTTTAATAGATTCGTATGGCCGTCTTTATTATCTCCTGAAACCATCTACAGCTAATTTCTGCTCTTTGCTGAATTAATGTTCTCACAAGCACTTATTCACAACTCGTAGCTGACTTCGCCAGGTCTGTTTTTGTGTGTGAATGATATTTTAACTCAAGGGTGCTATGTGATTAGTCTAATTACATCCTTTATCGAATTCAGACTTCCTGATGGGCTACCCGACTTTCATTGTCAGCATATTTGCCATTGGCGTGGTCACTGCGGTTATAGGTGACATGGCTTCCCACGTGGGCTGCACAATAGGACTTAAGGACACAGTAACTGCTATTGGCTTTGTTGCTCTGGGCACGAGTGTTCCAGGTAACGTGGGAGACACAGGTTGTAGTTTTCGGTCAGTTTCCCAGAGGATTCTTACCAACATTTCAGCTATTTGAGAAGTTTGTGTTCTAAAGCTTTTCCTGTATTTCGTTGTGAGATTAAGTTACATATCCTCCGGAAACTTGACTTGACATTATTAGAATAACATTTAGTGAAACTGTGATCAATATCTGTAGAGCCATGTTCGATGTTTCCATGGTTGTAATCTACTTGTAATAGATTATTGACCCTAGATCTCTGGTAGTACGTCCGCACTAAACTTTTCAACACGTTCAAGGACCGTTGATGGAGAAATGTTAATGGCTAGTCTCTTTCTCTGGTTAGTTACGTGTTACATAGAAATCTGAATACTCTTTCAAAAATATAATAGTTAAAAATTATATTTACATTCATTGTACCTACTTTAGTCTGATCACCAGTCCTCTCTATGCCCTGGGTTGACTGACTCCTAATATATCTGTTTAATAGGACTAGCGCTTGTGTATATACTATGCTTACGGCATGATAGCAGCAATCTCGTGCATGTCTGAAACATTTAATGGAGTGTAAGTTTTGACTTCAAACAGCACGTTTTGTGAGCGTGGATACAGAGTGTTGTGTTTATGCTCTGTTATAATGTAGTATTTTTGCTGATAAAATTCTTTTAATGAAACATTGCTATTCGTGGTGTATGATTTTCGTGTGGCGTGTGCAATAACGTGTGAGGCAACTGGTTGGTGTTTTTAGTTGATTCCTCCCTTCCCACCCCCATAAAATACCTGATAATTTACCCGCCATTTTGCATTTCCTTCTTGATGCATGCCCACGCCATCTAACAACGTATTTTCAACTACCACGGATTATATAGCCATGGGTGGCGGGTACCCCTGCTTCTTCGTAGCAATAACTGCGGTGGGAATCCTGACTGCCTTGATTGGCGACGTTGCGAGTCATGTAGGCTGTACCATCTACCTCAAAGACTCAGTCACCGCTACGACTTTTGTAGCTCTCGGGACCTCCATGCCAGGTACTCCAGCAGCCGCCACCACCGCCACCACCACCGCCACCACAACCACAACCACCACCACAACCACCACCCCCACGTAGAGAGATGAGATGGTTCATTGTCGACAAGTATGAAGGCAGAGAAACAATGTGCAAAGCAAACTTTAATCTGGACAACATTTCGCCCTATATAGCATTTTGTCATGCAATCAGGACACGATAAAGCTTTACACAGGACTAAACGTTGTTTCAATAAAAGATTGTTATGAAACATGTCTTTGTCTTCATACCAGGTAGGGGTTTAGCGCTTCACCTCCAGCGTACAGCGTATGCGCATTTCCTGTTACTTAGAACCGAACATTAGATCCTAAGGTCATTTATACACACCACACTCCACATAATCCACTTTTATCCTGTAATATTAGTAATATTTCTTTCGCCAAAGCGTATTCAAATACCGTGTTTCTTCACGAAGCTGTAAGGTTTGTGTAATGGAGTTTTGATTGCCTTTATGTTATTTAGTTTTTCCTTCCTCTCCTTTGAGTAAGTTCTACCCAGTTTTTTTTACATTTTGGTTACACCTCAAAAGATTTTCTTGCGATTTCTACGCGGAAAATCTGTAAGTTCCAGCCTTAACCTGCCTCTCACCTCGTGTCTCTGCGTACTGCTTCTCTCACGACCTATTTTTTTTAATTATATGCAGACATTACTGAGCTACACTAGAGTGCTAAGCTATTACAACAAGCACTAATGCCACCTTGTACTATCCTTAATAGGTGCTGCTTGCCGCCCAGTGCCTAAGCATCCATTATTAATTTCTTTATTACTAATGGTCTTACTAATAATATACATCCACGATGTTGATGGTTCTAAGCTATATCGCAGAAATAATCTCATGCTTACCAAGTTCAGCTATCATGAAGTTTGCTGATACGTTGTCTTTGATGTTTATATGATAGAGCCTAGCGCCATCCACGCTGGGTGTATCGAGCCCTCACCTGCTGCTACCACCACCACTCCGTACTATGCTCCTTTAACTTCCTGCTAACATCAACCTTACAGACCGACAAGGTGGATGGTCGTGTTTTGTAATCTCTATAGCAGCGATTGGATTTTTGACTGCATTAATCGGCGATGTGGCCATTCATTTTGGCTGCACAATCAGCCTTAAAGACTCCGTGACGGCTATATCCATTGTGGCTCTCGGAACTAGCGTGCCAGGTAATCCCTTTTGTCCCTCCTCCCCGACTACCTGTAGCTGATAATAACTTACATACAAAGTGCCAAAGCAGGTGCCACCAATCACAGCCAAAGTCTCAAGATTCCCATTTAGCCGGGATTAAAGTCCTCCATCTTCAATAAATTCATTGATAATTGTACTGTTCATATACCAGCATCAATATTTTAAACAGACATTATGCACTGACAAGTGATATATGCTCCCTAATACACTAACAGGTGATATATGCTCATTAATACACTGACAGGAGATATATGCTCCCTAATACACTGACAGGTGATATATGCTCCCTAATACACTGACAGGTGATATATGCTCCCTAATACACTGACAGGTGATATATGCTCATTAATACACTGACAGGTGATATATGCTCCCTAATACACTGACATGAGATATATGCTCCCTAATACACTGACAGGAGATATATGCTCCCTAATACACTGACAGGAGATATATGCTCCCTAATACACTAACAGGTGATATATGCTCATTAATACACTGACAGGTGATATATGCTCCCTAATACACTGACAGGAGATATATGCTCCCTAATACACTGACAGGTGATATATGCTCCCTAATACACTGACAGGTGATATATGCTCCCTAATACACTGACAGGAGATATATGCTCCCTAATACACTAACAGGTGATATATGCTCATTAATACACTGACAGGTGATATATGCTCCCTAATACACTGACATGAGATATATGCTCCCTAATACACTGACAGGTGATATATGCTCCCTAATACACTGACAGGAGATATATGCTCCCTAATACACTGACAGGTGATATATGCTCCCTAATACACTGACAGGTGATATATGCTCCCTAATACACTGACAGGTGATATATGCTCCCTAATACACTGACAGGAGATATATGCTCCCTAATACACTGACAGGTGATATATGCTCCCTAATACACTGACAGGTGATATATGCTCCCTAATACACTGACAGGTGATATATGCTCCCTAATACACTGACAGGAGATATATGCTCCCTAATACACTGACAGGTGATATATGCTCCCTAATACACTGACAGGGCACTCACCCCTCACAAACCATCACTTTGGCAGGGTACCTTCAACCCACCACTACCCTTGACAGGGTGCTAAAAATTAATTGTAGTATTTAAGAACTCAAAATTATGCACAAAATTTAATTTTGAATTTTCCAGAGAAATTACCACAAATCACAATAGTTTTGCAAAGAAAAATCACACAAATCACAAGTATAAAAATCACACAAATCAGAATTGTAACAACTCTCTCCGAAATTACAGTCGGTATATACTATATTTATAAATACAATAAAGAAGATCTTCCCAGCCTTGAAAAAAATCCACTTACATTGTAGGTAAACAGTACTGACAGGTTGATGGAGACGACACGTCTGCAACACTTGTGCAATACTTGTGCAACACCTGTGCAACACTTGGGTATCTTTGTGGAAACATTCCTTTCAGTTGTGCTTTAGTAAGTTAGAGACAATGGCTTTAATGGAGGCACCTGCCATGCGCTAGTACAGTTTCCTGTATTGTTACTGCCTGTATCTTACTAGCTGCATGCCAGTCTTCACCTTATTGAAGGCTTGTACACTTTCATTATGTATTTATTCATTTCCTGTGGGCTTGAAAAATCATCATGGTGCTTTTCAATTTCATGTATTCACAGTTTAGATGATTATTCACAATAAAATGAATACACGTTAGAAATACTTGCTGTAGTGAATGCAATATTCAGTTTTCATGTCCATATAACGCAAAGATTATATACTGGAAGAGAGGATAACAGAGGTGACTGATCCCCCCAGATACCTTCGCCTCCAAAGTGGCTGCCCAACAGGACCCCTACGCTGACGCCTCAGTGGGCAATGTTACCGGCTCCAACGCTGTCAACGTCTTCCTGGGTATTGGTATTGCGTGGACCATGGCTGCCATATTCCACAACGTTAAGGGCAATGACTTCCATGTTCTTCCTGGCAAGTGAGTATCATTCAGAGAACGCCACTCAAGTGCTCATTGATGAGCACTTGATGAGCGAGTACATTGAGTTCATTGATGAGCACTTGAAGCATCATCTGTCTCATTGATGTTCTGTGAGAAATTATGAAAACGCATTGAATAATTGTATGACAACGTGTATTGTATGTATAGTTAATATAACCAGTCGTATATTATGGCTGCTTGTATGAATTACAGTATGACTACGTGTATGAAGTGCAGTATAGCTGCCATACTGTATGAAGTACAGTATGGATGGGCTCGAACTCATGAGAATTTTCACGTGGCAACTCACTCACTCACTCAATCACACACATACACACACACACATACAATATGGAGGACAGGAGGGTTAGGGGAGACATGATAACAACATATAAAATACTGCGTGGAATAGACAAGGTGGACAGAGACAGGTTGTTCCAGAGATGGGACACACAAACAAGGGGTCACAATTTGAAGTTGAATACCCAGATGAGTCAAAGGGGTGTTAGGAAATATTTCTTCATAGTCAGGAAGTGGAATACCCTAGCAAGTGAGGTAGTGGAGGCAGGAACCACACACAGCTTTAAGATGAGGTATGATAAAGCTCATGGAGCAGGGAGAGAGAGAACCTAGTAACACTCAGTAAAGAGGCGGGGCCAGGAGCTGAGTCTGGACTCCTGCAACCACAATTAAGTGAGAACAATTAGGTGAGTACACACACAGATCTGCAACTCGCCACCGAAGAAAAAGAGACGAAGACATAAATGAGAAGACAAAGCAATGGAGGACACCATGAGAGGAGCAATGATCGGCGCCCACATGACCAATGTTATGCTAGTAATCATGGATCATTTCAAACACAAAAAAACGCGACTTGGAGTACTGGGAATCACTTACGGGACCAGAAATGGTAGGACTAAGAAATGGACCAAAGTGATGGAACAAGATAAACTAAGATATTTACAAATCCGAAGCGAGAGATGCTACACAGCCCATTAAAAAAATAAAGTATTAAAAACCCAAGTAATAAAACCGTAGAAAGAAAAAAATATCAAGTGAAACGGAAATGAAGTCAATGAGGACCTGAACAAACGATGCGATTTAAGGAAGAGTTTTCAGTGGAAACAAGGATAACACTAGACACCGGACACTAGGTACTGGACACTAGGTACTGGACACTAGGTACTGGACACCATACACACTCAGGGGGAAGAAATGAAGACAGTTTTGAGTGAACTTGACACATCGAAGTATTACCATGGATTCACTAGAGAGTGCAGAGATATTGTACAAACCTCTAGCTAAAATCTACAATTAGTGGGTGCAGGGTACGGGACATTTTACAGAATTTAAGAAGAAAGCAAATGTAGCCTCAGTGTTTATCATTATTCTACATAGTGTTTTTTACATGGTATTAACCATGGTAACTGATACCGACAAATTAGTTTAAAAAGACTCGTGAGCAAACACTAGGACATATTAGAATACTTTTCGATCCTGAGACCTTGATCACTTCTTACACACACACACACACACACACACACACACACACACACACACACACACACACACACACACACACACACACACACACACACACAGTTTAATAATAGCTGTGTTATATAGGTGGAGACGCGGTGTGACACAGAGCATTGTTAATTATTATAATCAAGAGGGAAGCGCTAAACCCGTAAGATTATACAGTGCCTGTTGGGGAGGGGATGTGGAAGGTATTCAGGTTTAATTCGGGGAACTGAAGCGCAGATCCAATTCCCTAGATCAAGAGTTCCTCACCAGCATCAAGGAACCTTCGTTGAGGGGACACAATGACCTGAAAACTGATATATTTGAGATGGATCAAGCAGACAATGAGGCCATGTGATTCTTATGTTGTTGTGTAGGTGTTTTGCCTGGTTGAGTATCAAATATGGCAATGTTTTTGAAATTTTGTAGCGCTCTATATTATGTTGTATGGTGTCGGTGACGGCGACTAGCGAGGCTTCAAGACATCGTCGGTATCTAAGATCTTGTTTCGCGAGGACGAGTTGTGATGCATTTCAATTTGCCGAATGTCCCGTGGAGTTCCTGTGAACACTGGTGTCCCTGTTGCTGGCGTTTCGGTATTCGTTCAGGAGTACTGAAAGGTTTCTTTCTGTATCCCCTACATATTTCTTGGGAGAGTATCCGCTATCCCCTATATTTAGGAGTTCTTAAATTAGCTTATGAGGAACTCTATCAAAAGTTTTCTTAAAGTCTACAAAATATGATCCACTCATTCATTTTTCTTGAATAATTTACGTAATTCTGTCATAATAACTTAATAGATTTGATATATAACACTCGAATTGGAGACCGAAAACAGACTTCATTTAGTAGAATTTATTTTCTCTAAGTGATTACTCAACCTTTCACAAATGTTTTTCATTTCAGTATGTATACAACACTACCTGTTAATGAAACAGGATTGTAAATCAGAGAGTCTTCCCTCCACCAGTTTTAAATACTGGCAAAGTGTGTGACATCTTACATTTGGCTGACAGTTTACTTTCTCGTAGCGAAATCCGATTTTTTTTTTTTAAACTTATAACATAATTCTTCTGAGCATTCTTTTAAAACCCCTCGATGATGCTGTCCTGTGTGGACTTATTGCCTTTTAGTCAGCATTAAGTAATAATTACTTTATTTCCTCATCAGTTATTTCAATACCTTTCATTTCAGCTACGTATAATATATATATCAGTGTTTGTGTATATTTCGCCTGCTATTGCGAATTCCTTGCATAATATATATATATATATATATATATATATATATATATATATATATATATATATATATATATATATATATATATATTGTGAACACGATGTGTGTTTGAGAGAGTGAGAGACAGAGAGAGACAGAGAGAGACAGAGAGAAAAAGATGGAAGTGTTGCTATGCATATGAAAGGTTAGGCGTATGTGTGGTTGTGCTTATTTGTGAACAAGTGTACTGAATAACATGTAATACCACTTTTACAACACACATTCTTTGCAGCCTGGCTTTCTCCGTGACGTTGTTCTGCGTGGAGGCGCTGGTGGCCATCGCCCTGATGATGGCTCGGCGACACAGGAGCATTGGCGGTGAACTGGGCGGTCCCAAGATATCCAAGATAGCTACAACAGTATTCCTCATATTCCTCTGGATATTCTACGTTCTCATTTCAACCCTCGAGGCTTACAAAATCATCCCCTCCCTCGCAGATTAAATGTCCAGTCGTGACTTTAGGTTGTAATTATGCCGCGGTAACAGGGCGACCCACAGAGGCGTTTGGATTCCGCGTCGAATCGCAGCCTGAAGCTTTGAACCCTTGTTTGTTGTGAGGCGGCGATGGATGAAGAGCCTTGCCACTCACCGCCAGGCGTCCAGTACCCCCCTCCCATGAACGTGTGAGTGACTGTGACGTCGTCCACTACCACCACTACCATCGCTGCTACCACCAGAATCACTCCAGGCCACCATCGTTAGCAACCCGGCCGTCACGTCTCTTGGTCGGTTGGCACGGAAGCTCCCAGAGCTCCATAAGGACGCCTGGCATTTTGTGAGAGTGACTCACGAGCATTCCTCACATAGAAGATGCTACACCTTTGTTTCATCTTTGCACAAACTACAATTTTGTCATGGTGATGCTCGTGTTACTACGATGTTTGACCACATTCGTAGCTTGTATTGTGACGGCGGCGTCTTTAGCCAAAAATGGCTTTATGTCAGGATATTCTGGAGGTGCCACATCTGTGGCTATTGTTAGCTAAAGACACGCCTGGCTACGTGTCCTCATTTCCCGCAGGCTCGTAACTCCTCCATATCTCCCGCAAAACCTGACTGCGCCTACAATATTTTGTTAGTCATACAACAAAGTCCACCCTCATTCCTTGTATGTTTATTTTTAAGTGTTTTGTTTCAGCAGAACGTGGATTTTGTTTTCGTGATTGTACTGTGTGCCATCACCACCTCATCCTTGCCACAGTGGTTGTGCTCTTGTGTTCCATGAAAACGTTGTAATCTGTGGCACTGTGGTAAAGTAGCGTGCCAGCGACACTTCACACACGAACGTGGTGGTATAATGTGCCATTACCACCTCATTCTCACGACCGTGGGTATACTACCCATGGGTATACTACCCGTAGGTGTACTACCCTTGAATATACTGCGTGCCGCCACCTCGCCCCTGCCAACGTGGCAGTGGCTTCTGCCATCGCCGGCACTACCACCTCATCCTGACCACTGTGGTTGATGTGCGTTCCACCACCTCATCCCTTCCACAAAGGGCCCTTAGTCAGTTTCTAGTCAAGAATATATGGAGTACAATAAGGCTAGTCAATGGTTTGCCTAATTGATGTAGAATCAAAAGTCGGAATAGCTAAACCATTCAGATGAGTGCCTTCAATGTCGACATATTTATAGAGAATTTATCATTTAGTCTTGCTTTTGTCACTAGTTCTACTTTGATTCACCGGTTGGATGCCAAGACTTCAAGATATCCTAGCTAGATTCGACTCTCATTTTGTAATGAAAAGTGTTTCATGAGGAGTTGTTCCCACCAATCATCCGTCATCACATTTGTTATACATCATCTCTCATCATCAATCTGTGAGAGGCATGTTATCTCCTTCATCAGTCTCTGTACCATGTAAGAGATGAACTTAATGTTCATTGGGAGTGTTGACGTTTTTTGTTCAATAGACATATTTTATAAATGTTACACTATTGTTAAGGACTACAGTGAAAAACATCAACGTCATGGGTATGAGTCTTTGATTTTTTTTTGTGGGTGATTATTTTTCTTCATTTAAAAAAGAGTCTTGAAGTACATGTACATAATCTAAATTTGCACTGTACATAGGTAGCTGTATAATACCTTCGATATCAGCCGTAGTTAATTTTATACTCGATAGCCGGGCTCATTCAAATGTTTGCAGCGTTGAAGAAACACACACAGGCAACCTTAAACGATGAGAACATTGTTGGGGGATATAGTTGTAGGTTGTCTACTGTTGCTGTAGCAGTTACCCTCCGTGGAGGCTCCACTCATCAAACAATGCTCTCAAGATTTTAATGCCATTGGCGGACTCTAAAGCGGCTTTGCCACAAACTCAGGATCTAGCATACTTATGAATATTTTTTTTTTTTTTAATATTTTTTAAATGCATTTCTAAACACCTCTCTTATGAATGTAAGCTCGATTGAATACTTAAGACCTTCACTCAGTAGCCTGCCAGATGGATTTTAAAACAAGTTATTTTTATGTGATGGCTGGGGGAAATAAAAATACCAGTCACCTCTGCAATGACTTCCAGCATGTTTGCTGTCAGCTGCTCATATGGGAACTTTTAATACACACGCTTCTCAATCATTGGCATCTATAAAATATCTTTACATTTTTCTCTTTTTAAATGCCAGCCTTATAAGAAGGGAAGTTTTTAAGTATTGAGTAGCAATAATATTCTATATCACTGAGAGAATTTTGTAAATACTGATCAAAACTGTAAGGTCAACAGAAGTCTGGTTAACTAGACATTTCAGAGAATGGGATAGTTACAGGGGACCCTTATATAAAATGCTGCTAACTTATCCCGTGTTTTCTGTAGGCTGCTCACACGGGCTCTTTTTCTCTCTCAAACAAAAATAGTGTATCCTCATTTTTTGTTGGATCTTCTGGAAACAAGTTTAAAAATGTCTCGTCTATGTATTCTCCTGCGTTTTCTTAAAGTTAGCAATAAAAGGGTATAACAAACGAACGACTTTTCTTTCGTCTTCCTATGACGGTCCATTAGTGCACGAAAGTACGATCCAGAAAAGTAATGAAAATAAATTAGTCAAATGATTTAGCAAGGAATTTCAGAATCCTTGATCAACTTTCAAAGTTTAGTCACTGTAATTCCCATCTCCAAAACACGAGTCTGACTGACTACTTTCAACATTTTTTCTTCAGGAATATTATATAAATGCAAAATAAGTAGCAAAATAACACTTCACAATATCTTTCACTGCAACATTGTCATAGAGAGTATATAAAGTACGAGGGGATCCACAAGAGAATGGACATGAACACTTAAGACGCTACATAAGAACAAGCATCAAGATTGCGTAACTTCTACAAAATACTGTTGCACAGTAACCTCGAGCGCAATATTCAAGCAATAATTCTACATTAAGGTAAATGTCTCTTGCATTAAATCATTTATTTATATGCGATTTATGGTGAAAGGAAGTTTTTATCAGGTGAACTTAAAATTAAGCATGACTGTTAGTAAAACTATTAGTAATTAATAATGGTCTATCCAGATGTACGGGATAGTTATGTCTGTTAAAGAAGAGCATTACTCTCTTGACACCTACTTATGTTAGCTACAGCATAGTTTGAATGCTTTGTCTGCCTGGTGTTTTGTTTCACGAGCAAAATTTAGGACTGAGCCACAATCATCAGCACGAAAAGCACTTGTAAGTGCTGTAAACACACTTAATCCTGCTGCTATATATTAATAATCTTGTCCTCCTTGACGAAGATAATTTAACCAGTTCCATGTACTAAAGGGTACTCAAAATTTATCTAGAGACTTCAAGCCAGGTGGTTAATGGCTGATATTATATTACTAACAACGTTCTGACACGAGTCTTGCTCAGAGGATGAACCGTCCCTGACTACCGAAGGAACAATAATGATGTTCAAGTTGAAATGCAGTTGGCCACATAGAAGATCAGACGAGTTAGAACCAGTGGAGACGTGGGGTAACTCCTCAAGGTAGTAAACACTATTTACTCAATTAGCAATTTAAAAGAGACCTTAATTGATAAAACAAGTTGTCGATTTGTGAATGTAATATTAGTCCAATATGTTTTATTTAAGGCCCTGACGGCACATATGCAAGAGAAATTATGATATTTCTGATCATTCCCTCTGACGATGAATATGAAAACTGATTATCATAGTTGGATAACAGTGTAATATTAGTACAGGAGGGCCCCGCTTATACAGCAGGTTAGGTTCTGGGTTACAGCTCTAAAGCAAAAATCGCTGTAAATTGAAACTTTTTTTTCACTTTCAAATGAATATAAAAGCTTGATAACATGTTTACACTGTCATACGTTAAGTGAGCAATAAAGCTAGACCTTAAAATATTTCCACCCTTAGCTTATAATGAATGGTGAGTATATTTAATGTAGGGATTATACAGCGCCTGTGGGAGGAGATAGAAGGCATTCAGGCATAATTCAGGAAAGTGGAGAACAGATCCAATTCCCATGATCAAGAACCCCTCACCAACATCAAGGAACGTCCCTTGAAGGGATTTATTGTAGGAATAAATTAGGAATGAGTATAAATGAAAACTGCTGTTGGCGAAATGCCGAAAAGCGAAGCTCTGTAAAGCGGGGTCCTCCTGTATTATTTAATTTTGATTCTCTTTCTCTCAGGTAAGAAATGGTGATAACACCGGCTAGAAAGTAAGAAAAAGACAAATTATCTAGGACATTTATTAATGATACGTGTCAACAATCAGTTTTCTCATTTCAATACAGAGAACAATACACAGTTTAAATTGTGGGTGAGGTCAGGTGGTGTTTTGAGGGATGGTGTTGGTAGTGATAGTTGTGGGTGCTATATCGTGTGGAGCAGACGTTGTTCAAGTCGCTCCTCTTACTTTCTACAAGATTGATGGACTGAACACATCGACTCCAGGCTGAGGGACTGATTACCTCAAACTCCTCCTCTCCTTATACCTTCCTGATCTATATAAGACTGATGAAACCACTGTGTGGCGAAACGTTTCTTCAATAAAGATTCCCATGTGTTGCATAAGTGTCTCAATTATTCAACTTATCGGTTTTCTAAACCATTCATTACAACTTTTTCGTTACCCCGAGTCTCATCTGAGAGTAGAACGAATCTGTTATGCTCTTCCAGTATATCGACACTTTCGAGTCTAACGATTAACATTTTTATATTTTATCTTCCTCTATATCATTACATTAATAAAGCCATTATTCTGATAGCAAGTTATATATTGATGTAATTTCAGGTAATGTTTATAGTCTTTGATACGGGCATTTGGTTTCGCACTCTTATGTATAAACAGCGTGCAACGAACAAGTGAAGCAGCAACAGCAACACACACAACAAGAGGCATTCTTGAGCTACCCCAGCACTCGGGCTTCGGCCCAAAGCTAGGGTGTGGCTTCAAAAGAATCCTTAAGTGCTTGCTGCCTTTGCGCATCCTGACATCGTCTGCTGCTATGCAGCTGCCTCACCCTTCGAGCCCAGTGTGAGGTTGGATTCAAGGCACCCCAAGGTGCCTAGCTTCTCCCTCAGAGCCCCGTGGGGGTGGAGACTGAGGCTGGGCCTGGGGACAACTGGTCCCAGACAATGAGGTACTTGTGCCTCCTCCCATGACAGACATTTGTCTGAGATACTCCCACGACAGGGAGCCAAGGCCGGGCCACCTCTTGGAAAAGGCCTGGGCCGGCCAACGATACCGGCGAATCTACAACAACAATAACAACAACAAGCACACTTACATAGTGTGAATAAAAGCATCTTTATAAAACATTGCTGATTTAATTGATGTGTAATATACATACTAAATAACAATGTGCTTGCTCTGCAAAGGCAAATCCCCTTTTCCCCCTATCCCCTCATCCAAACAGCTAGCCCCCCTAATCTCCCCCAGTAAATAAATATTGGGGTCGCCCCGACCTGGGATGGACGAGTGTAGTCCTACAAGTGGCCCTGTGGCAGAGGTACTTCTGGTCTTGTAGTGCTCAAGTGATGTAGCAAGTTAGCTACAATGATCCGTAGCCAGTACCATTTTACTTGTGTAGATGGGTAAACTAACCTGAGCGATGACAATTCCCAAGTGAGGGAAGGGGTAGACTCCAGCTGTGCTGGAAGGGAACCTTTGAAGCTCCCGTAGCTGATGAACCCTTGCTGGAAAGCTTGACGATATTCTCGTTGCCCTACCGAAGTCTCCCAGCTCAGGCTGACAGATTTCAACACCTTGTATGAGCCTCATCCTGCGTGATGGAATAATGACAGTGAAACATATCTATCTTTTGTTCCCATCGAGTGATCATATAGAATATGGTACAGAACACTGATGATATATCAGATTTTGTTAAACAAAATATGGCTGGTGTCTTCATTTAAGTGTTATCCATGATGATGATCTCACAACTCGAGAAACTTGTCTCTTCTGAAGGCAGAACCCCGAGTGCTGGGATGGCTAAGATTGACCGTCACACCTTAACCTTGCAGAGATTATCGTGTCACACAGAGGCGGATCTACTATGAAACTTATGAAGCCTAAGCTTCGGGGCCCCTAATCCCGGAGGGGCACCAGAAGCGACTTTAGTCCATATAGCTTAAAATTTTTGGGTCTCCTGTATGAGAAGAGGTTGTGATGGGGCCCTCATAACAGTTCAAGCTTCAGGGCCCCAAAAATGTACGTTCCCCACTGGTTGTGTGCGTGATTTGCGGTAAAGTAGAAACACGGACACTCAGTTTAATGACGTGTCTCTTACCCTTCTCCTCACACTACCTGGCAAATCGGCTGCCTTGCCCGACACTACGAGGGTCAACATTCATACATTCTATTTGGAGACTTCCATGTTTCGGAAGGAAATGTGGTGCCCATTTTTTTCCAGTTCTTCGAATTCCTAGCTAAATCCTAGCCAGTTCACTGAGTGGCCTAGTTTCTGACGATGGAATATATTCAAGTCGGACTGAAACGTCGTCATAAGCTTCTTTCTCCTCGGTGAGGGTTATTTGTGTATTGTTCCAGTCACGGTATTGTGCGTTTTATTTTTTATGGTATATACCAAAAGGCTTATAATTCTTGTCATCCCCTCCCTCTCCCCGTCTTTACTTGCATTTTCACTTAAAATAGTTCCAAACATATTGTAAACAATCTCTGTGACGATGGAGTCAAAGCTACTTCCTCGTGTGACACGGCCGTCACTAGAGTCCCACACATCGTTGTCAACTTTTAGCCACGAAATCCTACACTAGTTTGAATGTAACAAGGGAAATTCTACTCTCTTCATAGGCACAAACCTGGATGTACTGGGACTTTGGTTACGTATGTAAAATTTTTTCATAGACTGTCCATCATATGTTGTAGCCATGTATGAATTTTTTTGTTTGTTTCGTGTTTTTGTTGGAGGGAAGGGGAATAATATACAAGAAGAAACATATGTACATTGTAAGTAAATATTTAAAACTGTTTACCCACAAACTAAAACTTATTTCTTAAAAATCCACTATTGTTTACCTTCAAACTGCGAAGCAATTCGTAAAATCGTTTTCTGTGATGCATCAGCAACAGTTTTCTATAGATGTGTTGTGGTAAATATTCTTGTAAAAACCAATATTTTATTACAAAATGGAACGAAAGTCTCTTCGGATTATTAGCCTCAGTGGATACCCACCCCCTCAAAAAAAAGGGCAGTGAACAGAAACAGCCATAAACAGGAGAGCTGCCCATACCTTTCATCAATTCCCATTCATTTAAAAGAACAGTGATTTCCTAGCACGCACCGTAAAAAAATATTCACTCGATGACTATACATGAGTTCAGGCGTAAATATGATAAAATCCTTGAGTAGGAAGCAATTATATACGGCGTCGAGGCCCAAGAGATAGAAGTCATTCCACTTAAATCCAACCAGAATATCTTCACACACACACACACACACACACACACACACACACACACACACACACACACACACACACACACACACACACACACACACACACACACACACACAGCACAGAAGGGAACATCAAGAGGGAATATACCAACAAGTGTTGGATGACATACGAACAACCGAGGAGGAGGTGCAGAAGCTGCTAAGTGACCTTGATACCTCAAAGGCGATGGGACCGGACATCTCCCCATGGGTCCTTAGAGAAGGAGCAGAGATGCTGTGCGTGCCCCTAACCACAAACTTTAACACATCCCTTGAAACTGGGCAACTACCTGAGAAATGGAAGACAGCAAATGTAGTCCCCATATTTAAGAAAGGAAACAAAAATGAGGCACTAAACTACAGACCTGTGTCTCTGACATGTATTGTGTGCAAAGTCATGGAGAAGATTATCAGGAGGAGAGTGGTGGAACACCTGGAACGGAACAAGATTATAAATGAAAACCAGCATGGGTTTATGGAAGGCAAATCCTGCGTCACAAACCTCCTGGAGTTTTATGACAAGGTAACAGAAGACAGACATGAGAGGGAGGGGTGGGTTAATTGCGTTTTTCTAGACTGCAGGAAGGCCTTTGACACAGTTCCCCACAAGAGATTAGTGCAGAAGCTGGAGGATCAGGCGCATATAACAGGGAGGGCACTGCAATGGATCAGGAAATACCTGACAGGGAGGTAGCAACGAGTCATGGTACGTGAAGAGGTATCACAGTGGGCGCCTGTGACGAGCGGGGTCCCACAGGGGTCAGTTCTAGGACCAGTGCTATTTTTGATATATGCGAACGACATGATGGAAGGAATAGACTCTGAAGTGTCCCTATTCGCAGATGATGTGAAGTTGATAAGAAGAATTAAATCGGGTGAGGATGAGGCAGGACTGCTAAGAGACCTGGACAGGCTGGACATGTGGTCTAGAAACTGGCTTCTCGAATTCAATCCTGCCGAATGCAAAGTCATGAAGATTGGGGAGGAGGAAAGAATACCGCAGACAGAGTATAGGCTAGGTGGACAAAGACTACAGACCTCACTCAGGGAGAAAGACCTTGGGGTGACCATAACACCGAGCACGTCACCGGAGGCACACATCAACCAAATAACTGCTGCAGCTACGGGCGCCTGGAAAACTTGAGAATAGCGTTCCGATACCTTAATAAGGAATCGTTCAAGACACTGTACACTGTGTATGTTAGGCCCATACTGGAGTATGCAGCACCGGTCTGGAACCCACACCTGGTCAAGCACGTCAAGAAGTTAGAGAAAGTACAAAGGTTTGCAACAAGGCTACTCCTAAAGCTCAGGGGAATGTCGTACGAGGAAAGGTTGAAGAAATCGGACTGACGACACTGGAGGACAGAAGGGTCAGGGCAGACATGATAACGACATACAAGATACTGCGGGGAATAGACAAGGTGGACAGAGACAGGATGTTCCAGAGAGGGGACACAGAAACAAGGGGTCACAACTGGAAGCTGAAGACTCAGACGAGTCACAGGGACGTTAGGAAGTATTTCTTCAGTCATAGAGTCGTCAGGAAGTGGAATAGCCTAGCAAGTGAAGTAGTGGAGGCAGGAACCATACATAGTTTTAAGAAGAGGTATGACAAAGCTCAGGAAGCAGAGAGGACCTAGTAGCGATCAGTGAAGAGGCGGGGCCAGGAGCTGAGTCTCGACCCCAGCAACCACAATTAGGTGAGTACACACACACACACTCATACACAAACTCGTACATACACACACACACAGAACAGACATCAGTCACCTCTTCAAAAGAAAAAAAAAATGGACTGTTTTGTGATGCTTGGAGTAGAAAGTTATAGGTAAGTGCGGTTTCCCTCCAATTACACACACACACATATATATATATATATATATATATATATATATATATATATATATATATATATATATATATATATATATATATATATATATATATATATATATATATATATGTCGTGCCGAATAGGCAGAACTTGCGATCTTGGCTTAAATAGCAACGCTCATCTTGCCATATAGGACAAGTGAAAATTTGTGTATGCAATAATTTCGCCAAAATCATTCAGAACCTAACGAAAAAAATATATTTCACTGTGTTTAGTATTAAATTATTGTAAACAAATCTAAAATATATTTAGTTGGGTTAGGCTAAAATAAATTGTTCCTGTTTTAATAAGGTTAGGTAAGTTTTCTAAGTTCCTTTTGGTGCAAAATTATAAATTTTTACATCAACATTAATGAAAAAAATATATCTTTAAAGGTATAAGAGAAAATTTTAGAAAGGACTTAATTCTAAATGAGTTCTTGCTAATTGACCAGTTTTACATATTCGGCACGACATTATATATATATATATATATATATATATATATATATATATATATATATATATTTATATATATATATATATATATATATATATATATATATATATATATATATAATATGGAACATTGTCTGGATTAAGAATAAATTTTTTAACATATCAAGGCAATATAATGCAACAGAACACTGAACTATTGTTTACTTTATGGCAGTAGATACACTGTAGATAAAAAAATGGATGGATAGAGTGACTAAAACCGAACATAATCAGGTAGGACGAGAAGGATTAAAAGTGAAATTAAATAAATAAAAATCAACTATAAAAATACAAGGTAGAAGTCTTGCAGGCTTTCTTATAGCAAGTGTAGAAAGTATAAAATGAGTAAGACGTGATAATGAAACGTGGGAGAGGTAATATACGGAGGGCAGAGCCTGTGGAGACTAAGTACACAAATAACACCCGCACAGAGAAAAGCTTATGACAACGTTTCGGTCCGACTTGGACCATTTGCAAGTCACACTGTGGCTTCTATATGGTCACATTGTGACTTGCTAATAGTCCAAGTCTGACCGGAACGTCGTCATAAGCTTCTGTCTCCTATGTCACGGTATTGTGCCTTTTTGTTCTTTGAAAGTAAGATTTTATCAACAAATTTTGCTTAGATATAGAAAAAGTTAAGAAGATTAATGAAATGAGGAAAACTTATGGAGTTCAGACACCCCCTCCAGCAAAAGTGTTTTAAAGTAATTGGCCGTGTGTTTCTCGGTGCCTGGGAATCGAACCATATTATCCTGACCATCAAGTCCATTTAAGTTTATGTTTGCCTCATACTGGAGGGAGGGCGAGGCACTGTTTACTAATTCCACAAGCTCACCATTTCGGTATGACTTGGTGAGCCGGAGCAAAGGATTATGACCCTTGTGAACTTGCAATAAGGGCTGTAGTCATCCGTGTGACGAGGGCTAGTGAAGAATTATGGCCCTTATAACCCAAATGTAAGAGCCTTAGACGGGGAGTGGGCACCCTGCTGCAGACACGCCTCTAATTGATGGAGGATAATGACTGTGTTGACGAGTCGTGTACCTGGTGGTTTTAGTGTTGACGAGTCGTGTTCCTGGTGGTATTAGTGTTGAGTCGTGTTCCTGGTGGTTTTAGTGTTGACGAGTCGTGTTCCTGGTGGTATTAGTGTTGACGAGTCGTGTTCCTGGTGGTATTAGTGTTGACGAGTCGTGTTCCTGGTGGTATTAGTGTTGACGAGTCGTGTTCCTGGTGGTATTAGTGTTGACGAGTCGTGTTCCTGGTGGTATTAGAGTTGACGAGTCGTGTTCCTGGTGGTATTAGTGTTGACGAGTCGTGTTCCTGGTGGTATTAGTGTTGACGAGTCGTTTTCCTGGTGGTATTAGTGTTGACGAGTCGTGTTCCTGGTGGTATTAGTGTTGACGAGTCGTGTACCTGGTGGTATTAGTGTTGACGAGTCGTGTTCCTGGTGGTACCTGGTGATTCTGGTGTTGGAGGGTTGTGGTGCAGGTTCTGAGAGTCGCTCAGAGGAACCGTACTGCTGATTCTCCTCTACTCTCACGACGACATTCGAAACTTAAGGTCAGTGTACATCTTTGAAACTGCCAAAAGTACACGTGAACTGATCCTGGGTCTCAAAGCGTCACCAGTTCGACACCCGCAGCTTCCTCCACACAGATAACACAAGAGGGAATGATCACGTCATTTTCAGAAGAGGAGGAAAACAATCGCCCCATACAAACTCGGAAGATTACAACATTTAAAGTTCAAATACAAAAAAAAAAAAAAACAGCGATCAGTGACAGAGAAGACGTCGGTATAAACATTATGAACATTATGTTAATATTCTAACATCGGCAGAAATGACTGCAAAAATAACTCCCCATCTGCCATCCACAGAAGGAGCGGTGACCGTTGCTGTCATCTAGGAAGGAGCGGTGACAGTTACTGTCATCTAGGAAGGAGTGGTGAACGTTGCTATCATCTAGGAAGTGGTGGTGAACGTTGCTGTCATCTAGGAAGGGGCGGTGAACATTGCTGTCATCTAGGAGGGGGTGGTGGGTGTTGCTGTCATCTAGGAAGGGGTGGTGGGTGTTGCTGTCATCTAGGAAGGGGAGGTGAGGGTTGCTGTCATCTAGGAAGGGGAGGTGAGGGTTGCTGTCATCTAGGAAGGGGCGGTGAGGGTTGCTCTCATCTAGGAAGAGGTGGTGGGTGTTGCTGTCATCTAGGAAGAGGCGGTGAGCATTGCTGTCATCTAGGAAGGGGTGGTGGGTGTTGTCATCTAGGAAGGGAAGGTAAGGGTTGCTGTCATCTAGGAAGGGGCGGTGAGAGTTGCTGTCATCTAGAAAGGGGTGGTGGGTGTTGCTGTCATCTAGGAAGGGGGCGGTGAACGCTTCTGTCATCTAGGAAGGGACGGTGAACGTTCCTGTCATCTAGGAAGGGACGGGGAACGTTCCTGTCATCTAGGAAGGGACGGGGAACGTTCCTGTCATCTAGGAAGGGACGGGGAACGTTCCTGTCATCTAGGAAGGGGTGGTGGGTGTTGCTGTCATCTAGGAAGTTGCGGTGAATGGTGCTGTCATCTAGGAAGGAACGGTGAACGTTCCTGTCATCTAGGAAGGGATGGTGAACGTTGCTGTCATCTAGGAAGGGGCGGTAAACGTTGCTGTCATCTAGGAAGGGGCGGTGAGCGTTGCTGTCATCTAGGAAGGGGCGGTGAGCGTTGCTGTCATCTAGGAAGGGGCGGTGAGGGTTGTTGCCATCTAGGAAGGGGCGGTGAGCGTTGCTGTCATCTAGGAAGGAGCGGTGAGCGTTGCTCTCATCTAGGAAGGGGCGGTGATCGTTGCTGTCATCTAGGAAGGGGCGGTGAACGTTGCTGTCATCTAGGAAGGAGTGGTGAACGTTGCTGTCATCTAGGAAGGGGCGGTGAACGTTGCTGTCATCTAGGAAGGAGCGGTGAGCGTTGCTGTCATCTAGGAAGGGGTGGTGAGCGTTGCTGTCATCTAGGAAGGGGCGGTGAACGTTGCTGTCATCTAGGAAGGAGCGGTGAGCGTTGCTGTCATCTAGGAAGGAGCGGTGAGCGTTGCTGTCATCTAGGAAGGGGCGGTGAGCGTTGCTGTCATCTAGGAAGGGGCGGTGAACGTTGCTGTCATCTAGGAAGGAGTGGTGAACGTTGCTGTCATCTAGGAAGGGGCGGTGAACGTTGCTGTCATCTAGGAAGGAGCGGTGAGCGTTGCTGTCATCTAGGAAGGAGCGGTGAGCGTTGCTGTCATCTAGGAAGGAGCGGTGAGCGTTGCTGTCATCTAGGAAGGAGCGGTGAGCGTTGCTGTCATCTAGGAAGGAGCGGTGAGCGTTGCTGTCATCTAGGAAGGAGCGGTGAGCGTTGCTGTCATCTAGGAAGGAGCGGTGAGCGTTGCTGTCATCTAGGAAGGAGCGGTGAGCGTTGCTGTCATCTAGGAAGGGGCGGTGAACGTTGCTGTCATCTAGGAAGGAGCGGTGAACGTTGCTGTCATCTAGGAAGGAGCGGTGAGCGTTGCTGTCATCTAGGAAGGAGCGGTGAGCGTTGCTGTCATCTAGGAAGGGGCGGTGAGCGTTGCTGTCATCTAGGAAGGGGCGGTGAACGTTGCTGTCATCTAGGAAGGAGCGGTGAACGTTGCTGTCATCTAGGAAGGAGCGGTGAGCGTTGCTGTCATCTAGGAAGGAGCGGTGAGCGTTGCTGTCATCTAGGAAGGGGCGGTGAGGGTTGCTGTCATCTAGGAAGGGGCGGTGATCGTTGCTGTCATCTAGGAAGGGGCGGTGAGGGTTGCTGTCATCTAGGAAGGGGCGGTGAGGGTTGCTGTCATCTAGGAAGGGGCGGTGATCGTTGCTGTCATCTAGGAAGGGGCGGTGAGCGTTGCTGTCATCTAGGAAGGGGCGGTGAACGTTGCTGTCATCTAGGAAGGAGTGGTGAACGTTGCTGTCAACTAGGAAGGGACGGTGAGCTTTGCTGTCATCTAGGAAGGGGCGGTGATCGTTGCTCTCATCTAGGAAGGGGCGGTGAGCGTTTCTGTCATCTAGGAAGGGGCGGTGAACGTTGCTGTCATCTAGGAAGGAGTGGTGAACGTTGCTGTCAACTAGGAAGGGACGGTGAGCTTTGCTGTCATCTAGGAAGGGGCGGTGATCGTTGCTCTCATCTAGGAAGGGGCGGTGAGCGTTGCTGTCATCTAGGAAGGGGCGGTGAACGTTGCTGTCATCTAGGAATGGGTCGTAAACATTGCTGTCATCTAGGAAGGGACGGTGAACGTTCCTGTCATCTAGGAAGGGACGGTGAACGTTGCTGTCATCTAGGAAGGGGTGGTGAACGTTGCTGTTGTCTAGGAAGGGGCGGTGAGGTTTGCTGTCATCTAGGAAGGGGCGGTGAGGGTTGCTGTCATCTAGGAAGGGGCGGTGAGCATTGCTGTCATCTAGGAAGGGGCGGTGAACGTTGCTGTCATCTAGGAAGGGACGGTGAACGTTGCTGTCATCTGGGAAAGGGCGGTGGGCGTTGCTGTCATCTAGGAAGGGGAGGTGGGCGTTGCTGTCATCTAGGAAAGGGTGGTGGGCGTTGCTGTCATCTAGGAAGGAGCGGTGAGCGTTGCTGTCATCTAGGAAGGGGCGGTGATCGTTGCTGTAATCTAAGAAGGGGCGGTGATCGTTGCTGTCATCTGGGAAAGGGCGGTGGGCGTTGCTGTCATCTAGGAAGGGGAGGTGGGCGTTGCTATCATCTGGGAAAGGGTGGTGGGCGTTGCTGTCATCTAGGAAAGGGAGGTGGGCGTTGGTGTCATCCAGGAAGGGGAGGTGGGCGTTGCTATCATCTGGGAAAGGGTGGTGGGCGTTGCTGTTATCTAGGAAGGGGAGATGGGCGTTGCTGTCATCCAGGAAGGGAAGGTGGGCGTTGCTATCATCTGGGAAAGGGTGGTGGGCGTTGCTGTCATCTAGGAAGGGGAGGTGGGCATTGCTGTCATCCAGGAAAGGGAGGTGGGCGTTGCTATCATCTGGGAAAGGGTTGTGGGCGTTGCTATCATCTGGGAAAGGGTTGTGGGCGTTGCTATCATCTGGAAAAGGGTGGTGGGCGTTGCTATCATCTGGGAAAGGGTGGTGGGCGTTGCTGTCATCTAGGAAGGGGAGGTGGGCGTTGCTGTCATCCAGGAAGGGGAGGTGGGCGTTGCTATCATCTGGGAAAGGGTGGTGGGCGTTGCTGCCATCTAGGAAGGGGAGGTGGGCGTTGCTGTCATCCAGGAAGTGGAGGTGGGCGTTTCTGTCATCTGGGAAAGGGTGGTGGGCGTTGCTGTCATCCAGGAAGGGGAGGTGGGCGTTGCTGTCATCCAGGAAGGGGAGGTGGGCGTTGCTATCATCTGGGAAAGGCTGGTGGGTGCTGCTGTCATCCAGAAAGGGGAGGTGGGCGTTGCTATCATCTGGGAAAGGCTGGTGGGTGCTGCTGTCATCCAGAAAGGGGAGGTGGGCGTTGCTATCATCTGGGAAAGGGTTGTGGGCGTTGCTATCATCTGGGAAAGGGTTGTGGGCGTTGCTATCATCTGGAAAAGGGTGGTGGGCGTTGCTATCATCTGGGAAAGGGTGGTGGGCGTTGCTGTCATCTAGGAAGGGGAGGTGGGCGTTGCTGTCATCCAGGAAGGGGAGGTGGGCGTTGCTATCATCTGGGAAAGGGTGGTGGGCGTTGCTGCCATCTAGGAAGGGGAGGTGGGCGTTGCTGTCATCCAGGAAGTGGAGGTGGGCGTTTCTGTCATCTGGGAAAGGGTGGTGGGCGTTGCTGTCATCCAGGAAGGGGAGGTGGGCGTTGCTGTCATCCAGGAAGGGGAGGTGGGCGTTGCTATCATCTGGGAAAGGCTGGTGGGTGCTGCTGTCATCCAGAAAGGGGAGGTGGGCGTTGCTATCATCTGGGAAAGGCTGGTGGGTGCTGCTGTCATCCAGGAAGGGGAGGTGGGCGTTGCTATCATCTGGGAAAGGCTGGTGGGTGCTGCTGTCATCCAGGAAGGGGAGGTGGGCGTTGCTATCATCTGGGAAAGGCTGGTGGGTGCTGCTGTCATCCCGGAAGGGGAGGTGGGCGTTGCTATCATCTGGGAAAGGCTGGTGGGTGCTGCTGTCATCCAGGAAGGGGAGGTGGGCGTTGCTATCATCTGGGAAAGGCTGGTGGGCGTTGCTGTCATCCAGGAAGGGGAGGTGGGCGTTGCTATCATCTGGGAAAGGCTGGTGGGTGTTGCTGTCATCCAGGAAGTGGAATGAGTGGAGTACCTCACAGTCCAGAGGGACATACAAGTGTATCCGGATGTGAAAAACTTTTATCCTGAAGTTAGAAGATTCAGAGCATCAGACGAAACTGTATAAGGAATTTAATTACTATTGTTACATTCATGGAGACGAGTTAAAGCTACGAGGGTCATATAGCATTGGGGGTAATGGTTGGCAAACACATTTAATCCATTGAAAGGGAAATTAGATCCAATTTTCATTGAACAAGACTTCCCATCCTGCACTCACCACCATGAACCTCCATTCAGTTATAAGGAACAGGAAGGTCCTGAAGCGTGACTTGCAGTTGACACATTAAACTCTAAATGACGCTGAGATGTTTGTATTTCAGCAGAAAGAGTGTTAATATAGATCTCCCAAGTTAATTTTAAGTAAAAAGATGAATAATTTTAAGTAATAAAGAAGGTTATAATCATAACCATCTTATTTACTTGAAGGGGTAGACCGGTAAACCAGCGAAAGGTCTCGGTCACATGACCAAAAGCTCCAGCTGGGGGTCATCATATGGCTAAGACCCGCTCCAGGAAAAACTTGTCCTGTTTGCTGATCTAACTGTTCAAGATTCAGGCAAACTGTGGGGAAAGGAGATATTTTTGTAGCTGCTATATAACAGCTGAATTTATAGGATAGGAGCTGTTATCTTACCCCAGCTTATTTTAAAACCCAGCCAAATTATACTACTACCCCCTGGGACTCGAACATCAACACTCAACTAGCGCCCAGGCACTTACTGCTAGGTGCACAGGGGAAGCAAGTGTAAGGGCACGTGCCCCAACGTTGCCACCAGTGCCAGGGATCAAACTACGGACCCTCAAATGACTATGATAGTACCTACAGGGTGGTTGTCAGCCAGACTAGTGCCTGATAACACTCGTAATGATCATCCCTCACGTCGAAAATTTTGAATTTTAAAAATTCAACTTTTTTTTCCAGAATAAACAAGGATGCATAACTCTCCGCTCTGGAGTTTGTGACTTGAGAATAATTAATTAAATTTTCTTTGAGTGTTTGGTTTTCCTATATTTCCACATTATCCTTACCAACAACCCATCACTATCATCCTCATTATCATCGCCATCTTCACCATTCTCGCTATCGCTATCCTCATCATCATCATTCTCATTCTCAGAATGTTAGAATGTGACTTCAAATATTTCACACAGGCTGTGAGAATTAAATATGTGACTTCACACATTTAATTCACATAAGTAATTATTTTTTTACACGACACACAAATAAAGTGCAATCGTATATCGTCGATAATATCCTAAACAAGATATAAGTGTAGATAACACTTACCTTTCCTACATCTTGACGGTACGAGCAGTGCGCTTACATGTTCCTCCTCCCACTGGCTGAACCAGGTCGAAGCTGACTGACTACACCACGTCATTAAGAATACACTAAGAACACTAATTCTTAAAATATTAATAACGCTCAACTCGGAGCATATACAGTATGATATATACCTCTAAGTATATATATAAACAGTCTGATAAACAACTCTAAGTGTATATACAAAGATAAAGTACGTATCTCCAGGTATATACGCCTGAACACGAGTTTACAACAGCTCTACTCACAAATGTTTACATTCGACTGACAAGTGACTGAATATTATCCCTGCTACCTGGGAGAGACCAGCCAGTAAGAAATTAGAATACAATGCTGAGAACGGAAGAAATCCGCCTAACATTACCCAATCATAATCTACCTTGAAGGCGCGTTATTTGAATGGACAATGTCGCTATGCTTCTCAGGCTGAGTTTGTCATGCACTGTAGATTGCCTCCAGTGCTGCAATATGCAGTTCCAAATGAAAGGAGAGCTGCAATCCCCGCAGATGCTCACTGCCAGACGTATGACTTCATCAACCTTACTCTAAAATAATTTACAAATGACAAATATATTACAGGAAAAATCTGTTGTATGTTGTTTTCAATGTATTAATAAGCGATTTTTTTTGTTGAAATGAGATAAAAGATTATTAAAAATAGAAGTTTGATGCGGTATGATAGTATAGGTATTACTGGCTTCACGAACCGCCATTGAAAACGTGTATTTTCCAAAATAATCTATTTTGCATTGATAGATATGCCTTAGGGTATTGATATGTTGCATATATTTTTAATTTGGTTCAAAACTACCCTTGTTAAAATCAAGGAAATATATTCTTGCATAATACTACATATCGTGTCTTAGGTCAGCCTAACTTAATATTATTTAACGTCAGTGAAATATATTAATTTTGGAATGTTTGGAATTATTTTGGCAGAGTTATGGCAACAGTGAATTTTCGCTCTACTTGTTAGGAAAGCTCATGCATTCATGTGGAGGGAAGGGCGTTAAACCTCTAGGGGCTATACAGCGGCTAAGTAAATGAGAAGCAATCCGGTTACATCCAAAGAGTGAGAAATCAAGCCCAACTCCTTGGATCAGGAGCCCTTCACCGGCATTAAGGGGCACGTCTTGTAATAACATGTTCATTTTTTCCACTATAATCTACCTCGTCCATAATTACTATCACATTTGTTTTGTTTCGTGAAATGAAGTCCAGGATCTTTCCTTAATTCACAAAATACATTTGAAATACTTAACAATTCGCAAACAGTCGAAATTATTTACAAACATTGTCTCTGCGTCCCCAGCAGGACTCGAACCTGCAAACTCTCTTTGTAAATAATTTCGACTGTTTGCAAATTGTTAAGCATTTCAAATATCTTTCGTTGTTCACTACATGTGGCAGGATTTGATGAAATTGAAAACAGTCCTAGTGCCTGGGGTATTGGGAAATATCGTCTAGGTTCGGCTAGGCGCCAATACTTATCTGGGGTCTGGCTCCGTGGTAAAGTACTGTGGACTCTGATACAGAGTTTGCAGGTTCGAGTCCTGCTGTGGACGTAGAGACAATGTTTATATATATATATATATATATATATATATATATATATATATATATATATATATATATATATATATATATATGTGTGTGTGTGTGTGTGTGTGTGTAAGCTAAGTTTAACTGATCTTCAGGCCTCTCTGACCAGAGGCGCAGGTATAACTATTCGACTACGTTGAAAGGATATACTTGTCATTCGTAGTTGTAACGGACTCTCAAAGTGCGTTACAGGCTAGCGACTCCCATTATCCCATGATCCTTCGTATGTAACTTTGGTTTTGTTGCATTTCTAGTAAATGCAAAGAAGTCGTATTTTGCTGGGTCCTGCCATGTTCACGACAATAAACATGCAGACACAGTTGCTTGGTCAGCTTTCCCATAGGAGTTTTCCATATTTGGATTATTTTTCAGTGCACTCTTACCACCGCAACCGCTAACAACAACGTTGGTCCGCACTGGACTATAAAAAGCAGTTTACTATCAAACCACGTTTGGAATGGGAAACTACACTCACGCGCTTACGTAATCGACACACGCGACTCACGGATATCAGATGGCGTAACGACCGGCCCCACTAGGTGAGGATTGTCAGGTCGTGCTGTCTCTTCAGCATATCCTCGTAGTCCTGCCTATCAGAGTGCACTCAGGATCCTCTTCCGTTATCTAAACGCCCTATAACACTCGCTGATCTCGCTGAGAATTTCACCTTTGGGGCAGACACTCGCTTTGACGTTTTATCTCAAACTAACCTATTGCACCAACCGTCACATGTAACTGCCCTTCTCTTACTTTTAACTTTAGCACATTCCTACTTATGTACATCCTTCTCTGCAATGCTGTACGACCCGTACGCATATAGCGCATAATTTGTTCATAATAAAAATAATGATTAGTGAAAAATCTTCAAACCTAGTAGTATGCCTTATTATTATTATTATTATTATTATTATTATAATCAAGGGGAAGCGCTAAACCCGGAGGATTATACAGCGCCTGGGGGGGGGGATGTGGAAGGCATTCAGGCTTAATTCGGGGAACTGGAGCACAAATCCAATTCCCTAAATCAAGAGCCCCTCACCAACAACAAGGAACCTTCCTTGAGGGGTAGTATGCCTTAGATAAAGCTGGCCTTTGAAATGAACTAAGGTATGATAACAGCCCTTAGCCTGTAAAATTGGTATGCATAAAAAAGACAAACTACATAAGTTTATTAACAGCAATATTAGGTAACCTAAATATAATTTCGCTCCTAACTCGAAAAGGCCTCACGTTTGTGTACGGTAACGAGGAGCACATTTTAGGAACAACCGGCATGTTGACGAGTCTATGACCAAAATTGCTGAACACATTCCCAGCATCCTGGAATGGCTTTTAATAACTTCCAAAGCCCTCAGTGGTGGACAAAGCTCCTGAAGAGAGAAACGTTGCCGCAATAAAATATCACATTAGTTGCACTTGTGTCCTTTTACCTGACATTCAAACGATCGTATAAAAAAGATGTCTCTTAATCTGACGACAGCGGAGAGTGGAACTCACGTGTGTAGGTACAAATCTATGTTAAACAGCATACCATTATTCTCGTTAAATCTTAATAAGTATACGTCTACCATTTCTGAACGGCATCAATATTTAATAGTCGATGCATTTTACAGTCAGGAGAGACGCCATTAAGTGTTGTTTGAGTAATGGCATATTTGTTGGTGCAGTAAAATTTGTACAACACAAAACACTTGAAACCTTTGGAATTCATGCCAAAACTGGAGAATGATTCATCTGATCGGCTTTAAATCTTGACCATTGATGTGATTTCCTGAGCACAAGAGTCACTGTTGGGTTCACAGCAGCAATGAAGTATGTGTAAAATGTGGTTCACACCATCAGTGACGTGTGTGTGTACAATGTGGTTCACATCAGTAATGACGTGTGTATGTGTGTGTGTGTGTGTGTGTGTGTGTGTGTGTGTGTGCGTGTGTGTGTGTGTGTGTGTGTGTGTGTGTGTGTGTATGTGTGTGTATGTGTGAGTATGTGTATGTGTATGTATGTATGTGTGTGTGTGTGTGTGTGAGTGTGTGTGTGTGTGTGTGTGTGTGTGTGTGTGTGTGTGTGTGTGTGTGTGTGTACAGTGTGGTTCACACCAGTGACGTGTGTGTACAGTGTGGTTCACACCATCAGTGACGTGTGTGTACAGTGTGGTTCACACCAGTGACGTGTGTACAGTGTGGTTCACACCATCAGTGACGTGTGTGTACAGTGTGGTTCACACCATCAGTGACGTGTGTACAGTGTGGTTCACACCATCAGTGACGTGTGTGTACAGTGTGGTTCACATCATCAGTGACGTGTGTACAGTGTGGTTCACACCATCAGTGACGTGTGTACAGTGTGGTTCACACCATCAGTGACGTGTGTACAGTGTGGTTCACACCATCAGTGACATGTGTACAGTGTGGTTCACACCATCAGTGACGTGTGTACAGTGTGGTTCACACCATCAGTAACGTGTGTACAGTGTGGTTCACACCATCAGTGACGTGTGTACAGTGTGGTTCACACCATCAGTGACGTGTGTGTACAGTGTGGTTTACACCATCAGTGACGTGTATACAGTGTGGTTCACACCATCAGTGACGTGTGTGTGCAGTGTGGTTCACACCATCAGTGACGTGTGTACAGTGTGGTTCACACCATCAGTGACGTGTGTACAGTGTGGTTCACACCATCAGTGACGTGTGTGTACAGTGTGGTTCACACCATCAGTGACGTGTGTGCAGTGTGGTTCACACCATCAGTGACGTGTGTACAGTGTGGTTCACACCATCAGTGACGTGTGTGCAGTGTGGTTCACACCATCAGTGACGTGTGTACAGTGTGGTTCACACCATCAGTGACGTGTGTACAGTGTGGTTCACACCATCAGTGACGTGTGTACAGTGTGGTTTACACCATCAGTGACGTGTATACAGTGTGGTTCACATCATCAGTGACGTGTGTATAGTGTGGTTCACATCATCAGTGACGTGTGTGCAGTGTGGTTCACACCATCAGTGACGTGTGTGTACAGTGTGGCTCACACCATCAGTGACGTGTATACAGTGTGGTTCACACCATCAGTGACGTGTATACAGTGTGGTTCACACCATCAGTGACGTGTGTGTACAGTGTGGTTCACACCATCAGTGACGTGTGTACAGTGTGGTTCACACCATCAGTGACGTGTGTACAGTGTGGTTCACACCATCAGTGACGTGTGTACAGTGTGGTTCACACCATCAGTGACGTGTGTGTACAGTGTGGTTCACACCATCAGTGACGTGTGTGTACAGTGTGGTTCACACCATCAGTGACGTGTATACAGTGTGGTTCACACCATCAGTGACGTGTGTGTACAGTGGTTCACACAAGCTATGCAGTCTTGCCTCACCACCAAATCTGTTATTAAACTCTCCTATAATGACAGAAGTTCCAGTGTTTGTTGGTGTTACTCGATCCAAAGATAGACGATGTCACACAAGTTCTGACCATATATCTGTCTGGTGGAGATTTGTAGGTGTGAGGCAGCACTGGCCGGAGCACCAGCGAGAACCTGACTCGTAGTCGCTGATTTGTATTTAATATAAACAACATTCTTATGACTGTTGTTTGAAAAGGTTTGTATGAAAACTTCCCAGTGTTGCTTATATATTTTACATCGCCAGACACTTTACTTGATTTACAGGGCGAAATTTTAAGCTTGTGAAGTATCTCCTTATGAAGAAAACTAGTTCAATAGACAGGCAAAATAAACCAGTATTTACTATTTCAAGTATAATAAATATATATTATATATATATATATATATATATATATATATATATATATATATATATATATATATATATATATATATATATATATATATATATATATATATATATATATATATATATATATATATATATATATATATTTATATATTTATTTACATATTTACAAGTTCAGTGTGAAGCTTTCATTGTAAAATACTTTCTATTCACTTGTTCCAGTGTGAAAAACTTTCTATTTAGTCACAAGTTCCAGTGTAAAACTCAGTATGTTTATACTTAGGAAGATAGGCTGAAACTGTGAAGAACCATACAAGATATACATGGACCTGAGGATGGGGTCAGACAGATCATGGAAATCAGATTCGGTCCCAAGAAAGGAAGAGTAGCTTCAAGAGCCCTTCATTAACATCAACACACAGTGTCAAGTAAAACACGGTAGGATAACAAGAACACTCGGTATAATACAATTTTATTGACATACAACATACATAGAGTGACTGTACGACGTGCATGTTTATGTGAAAACGCTAAACCCGTATGGCTCATACAGCGCCTTGGGAGTTAAGAGGTAATCAGGCTTCATCCTAGAAAGGTGAGGGATTGATCCAGTCCCTCTGATCAAGAGCCTTTCATTTTCATTTCCTTCATAAAGAAGACTGTGACAAGCGCGTCTGGGACTGAAAACATTTAAAGGGTTTGAAGTACTGTGAAGTACTGTGAAGTACCTTCATGGTTCTCTAGTCACTAGTAGCTTGATTAGTGCGGTTTTGACGATCTGGTCTGGTGTGGTGGGGTCTTGATGTCCAGGTCTAGTGTGGCTTTGATGACGAGGTCTGCAGTGGTTTCGATAACCAGGACTGGTGTGGTCACGATGACCAGGCCTAGTGTGGTATTGATGACCTTGTCTGGTGGAACTTCGACCAGGTCTGGTGTAACCTCAACCAGGTCTGGTGTAGCCTCGATCTGGTGTGGTGTAGCCTCAACCAGGCCTGGTGTAGCCTCGACCAGGTCTGGTGTAGCCTCGATCTGGTGTGGTGTAGCCTCAACCAGGTCTGGTGTAGCCTCGACCAGGGCTAGTGTAGCCTTGACCAGGTCTGGTGTAGCCTCGACCAGATCTGGTGTAGCCTGAACCAGGTCTGTTGTAGCCTCGACCAAGTCTGATGTAACCTCAACCAGGTCGGGTGTAGCCTCAACCAAGTGTGTTGTAGACACAACCAAGTCTGGTGTGGTATTGGCCACCAAACCTACGGCGAGTCAGAAATGTAATCCCTTCCACATGGGTTGGTAACTGTATAAAATACTGTCACGATGATAGACACACAAATGCAGTTGTATGGAACCTTTATAGACGACATTTCGTCCACTCAGTGACTCTTATCAAGTCGCAAACACTTATAAGCTGGAGAGCTTATACAGCAGTGAGTAATTGTGAGGCGAGGTACAAGTGACCTCAAGTCCGTAAATCAACGTCACCTCAGGCAAAATTCACTTATTCGTCTGAATGCTACGTTAGTTCTTCCCTTACCACGTTTGTGTTTGTGACTTAATAAAGCCTATTATGTGTGGCGAAACGTCGTCAGTGAAGGTTCCATGTAACTGGACTTTTTTCTTTTCATTTTCTTATCCATCGATGATACTGACGTGAATTATCATAAATTTTAACGTTTGAGTTTGGTATGCAAGAGTGAGACTTTCAATTATAGGTTACGGCAAACATTTAATTTATTACGTGTAGAGATGGACCAAAACGACGTACAGCCAAAAAAGTGAATTAAAGACACACATCGCGGAATAAGCTTTAATTGGGACAACTCTTCGCTGTGTAGAGCTTTAACTTGCCTTGATAAACCTCTACACGGAGCGAAAAGCTGTCAAAATAAAAAGCAGTTCTGCAACGTGTAAATTCTCTTTATTACGCGTCTAGGCTTGGTGGTGAGAAATATATCCTTTAACATCCAACAGTGTTACATCTGAAGAGCTTCGGATATTGTTATTACAGGATATTAAGAATAAGAAGCAACATTTCCAACTGTTTGTGATATTCAGCGTAATCAGTGACGAGGAAGTAATGAACGAAGCTGTGTGCTGGGAGTGTGAATGATGTCGGAGCTTCCTTTCCTCCCCCTCCAGGAGCCAACACAGGAGTCACCCAGTAACATACTGGGGGACGACCACCATGACGATGCTGGTGACGCCGATGATGACGCTGACGACTATGTCTGACGATGACTAATATAATGGAGACGTCACCAGGAACGACGATGACTCTGCTGGTTGTCTCGGCAAGCTCAGAGTCATTCACTGTCCACAGACCAGAGCGCTGACAACTATTTTTCACAAGTACAGGACGAAACTTGAAATAAATATTTACACAATGAGTTGCATAAATTTAGTCAAGTGAGTCCTTAGCCATTAAGGTATGATGTGCACTGCAGCTGATGTGCACTACAGCTGCTGTGCACTGCAGTTATCTCTTTAAAGAAAATGTTGTGACTGCACTCCTGAACGAGACGCTTCAGTGAGTGTAAATGTTAAGGGATACTGAAGTCTGAACTACAGCCTGAAATCTGTTGCTAAATAAGTTTAATGTAGTCCAGAGAAACCTTTGTTTTTATTGATAGCATATCGCTCAGAGGTGAGTTTTCAAGTTATGAGCTTTTCTACTTGCCTCTTTGTACTAACATACCTCCCAGCATATTTTTGTCCTTCACGCCGCGATAGAAGCTAACAAGAAAAAAAAATGTCATTTGAAGAGATTACAGCTCAGCACACCCTGTACACAGAGGAGTCTGGTAGCGCTGATAAAGTCTGTATCTTCTGGAGAAGAGATAAAGTCAAACATAGTCTATGTCTACTTCTAAGATTGGGTCCAGAGGCGCCTCTTCAACGAGTGTCTTGAGGCGGATGTCATCGGTGAGGCTGTTAGCGGCAGTGTAAGCCGTGACCTCCAGGGTCACCGAGGTCTTGCGTGAGCCGAGCGGAGAGAGCGAGGTCAGCCTGCAAGGGAAGACAGCAGCACAAGCAATAGCATGAGGTGAGCAGAGTTAGGGCAGGTATGTCTGTGTCCAGATTAGTAAACAGGGAATTGATATAACGAATATATATATATATATATATATATATATATATATATATATATATATATATATATATATATATATATATATATATATATATATATATATATATATATATCGTGCCGAATAGGTGAAACTTGCAATTTTGGCTTAAAAAGCAACGCTCTTCTTGCCGAATAAGGCAAACAAAAATTTGTGTATGCAATAATTTCGCAAAAATCATTCTGAACCTAACTAAAAAATATTTTATGGTGGTTGTTTATTATTAAATTATTGTAAACTTATCTAAAATATATTTAGTTGGATTAGGCTAAATTGCGCTTGTTATAATAAGGTTAGGTAAGTTTCCTAAGGCTCTTTCGGTACAAAATTATTAATTTTTACATTAACATAAATGAAAAAATATATATCTTTAAACGTGTAAGAGAAAATTTTAGAAAGGATTTAACTTAAATGAATTCTTGCTAATTGACCAGTTTTACCTATTCGACACGACATTATGTATACATACATGCATTAACAGGTGGAG
>NC_091325.1:18802434-18824934 GCF_038502225.1 Cherax quadricarinatus
TGAGTCTTTTGCCTAGCTCCTTAAGGATGCACTCTTTCCCCATGAGCCAATGGTCTCTGAGCCTATGCGAACAAAGATATAATGATGGGCAAGTTCTCCATATTTTCTAGACTTTTGTGACTCCCTGAAGCTGGCGGTTGCCCCTCCTTCTTCCCTGGTGTATTGGAGATAGGTATCAGCCAAGATAGATGCACATGTGTAGTCCCACACCACCTGCTTACCGTCTGTCCAGGCTTGAAGGGTGATACCATCTCGACGCCTTTGGCTGCCATCAGATCGGCATAGTTGGGGTGGCTCCCTTACTGCTGGGCATCCGGCTGTTGTGAGGCTCCTCTTGATAATGTTAACCTCCTCATGTCTTGCAATCTTTCCCTCGGATTTACGGCACACAAGACCATGGTACCCGAATCGGTCTGCTGCTTCACTGCCACAAATACACCTGTGTTCGGCGAGATTAGGGACGGAAAGTCGAAGGGCAACACCAATGCGGATGGTCTGTGGGTCGAGGCATGTGCCACTGGAGTTGGGAACAGCCAACAGAAAGTCCTCTGCATGAGAAGCTCTCACTGCCAGGAGGCAGTGGCTATATTATTGAGACTATATTCTCCACTATTGGGCCATCCCGGTGCGACTGTTTGTAGTTGTTGGGGGAGAGCAGGTCTGGTTTCAGAGCCCGTTAGATTATCCCAGATCACGGCTCTGTCAATGAACTTTTGGTCCTGGACTCCAATCTTGTCCCTAAGATGTTCAGGGAGAATCGCTGCTACAACCCCTCTGGATACAATGCGTGAGGACAGAAAAGAAGGTAGTGCAATCTGTTTATATATATATATATATATATATATATATATATATATATATATATATATATATATATATATATATATATATATATATATATATATATATATATATATATATATATATATATATATATATATATATATATATATATATATATATATATATATATATATATATATATATATATATATATATACCACACACACACACACACACATATACTCACCAACGCGCGATGATAATGAAGCACTTTAGTAGCTCTACTGTCCCATGATGGGTAGATTCGACTCGCATACAATCACACTCACTCGAATGACATTATAAGAAATCACTTGACAGCCTAATTTTATGTCATCGGCAAATTTGCGTATATCGCTGTTTACTGCCTTATCTATGTCGTTTATATTGATGAAACCAACTTACTGTGGCAACATCAACGGGGTTTGAGTACTTTTTACCCAGAAAGCGCACGTAAGGGTAATGGTAGTTACATGGGACATGTAAGCCCACGAACAAGCTCGGTTTGCTCTCCGTATAATACGACGGGAATGTGCTCTTGCTTCTTTGAAAGCTAGGAACTAGTTTGTTGCTGTGTTGTTACGGAAGTGTCCCACACAGTGTTTCAAGCTCACAGAAAAACAGATGTAGTCAAGATTTGTACCAAGTCTGTAGAAGACGAATCAGGGGGAACACAAGGAGTGAAGGTATGGCGTGTATGAAGTATCATATAAATGATATACAATACTGACAAGTTGACTCACGAAATCGTAATGACACGATTGCAAACAAACCATACCACGGGTGAGGATAGAACCCGCGATCAGAGAGTCATAAAACTCCAGACAAACGGTCTGGAGCTTTATGACTCTCTGATTGCGGGTTCTAATCCCATCCGTGGTATGGTCTGACAAGTTGATGAATAAAACACATAAAGATTCCTCGTGCATAAAGTGCCCAAACTTCTCGCTCAGATTCCCAACAGAAGAGACGAGGAATTCAGGTTTAAGAAAGAGAAGTAATGAGATGAGGGAAATGTTCGTTGTCATGATCATTTATTACTGTCCGGTCAAAGTCTACTGCTGTAGAACAGCACGTAGAGATATTGCACAAGTGTCTTAACTTTCAGAGATATCTATACTGCAAAGAATAGGTGTACGGGGCTCTAAATATGTAGGGGTACCTGTTCTTATGACGTGGAGAGATAGAAGACTGAGAAGAGTCTTTAGCTGGTCCTCGCGAGTGAAACCACTCTAGAGCAAATGATAAGATTTAAACTCACCTGATAAAAAAAAAGTTGTGTTGGTAAGGAAGAAAGCAGAAATTGAATGTTGGGTACAGATAATGGGCGTAAAGAGGAAAGATAAAAAGGGCAAACCGTATACCACTTGTGTAGATAAACACGGTCTACTTCATAGTGAAGGGGTACGAACTGATAATCAAAACTAAGGAATAAGAAATATTATTCCACACAGGAAGCCCACTTTCAGTAATGATTCGTCGCGAAAAGAATCAAGTGACTGTAATAGAACATGCCCAGAGACAGGGATTTCGAGTGTGGAACGTGATTCAGGTTCTCGTAAATAGATACATACAGGGAAAAACTAGGAGACTATCATTTGGAGCTCTCCCCGATTTCCGCTGTATCTTCTGATATTCTACTGTAATATCACCATTAGAGAGAAGGCAGTGACGGCGGCTTGTAAAGTCGACGTACGGTGTCAACGTTAAATTATTATTAAGAATTTGTGAGTAACTGGATATAGAAGATTCAAGGCAGAAGTATAAAGGGAAGTTTCAGACGGTGAGAATATATCGTCGGAGTTAGCGTCGAACTGTATGTGAGGACGTTTAAGACTGGACGACAATTCTGTCCATGTTCCTCATGTATGTTGGAGTTGGACTCTGTCTGTTGTGGGCTTTGTCTTTACTATAATAGCCGATATGATCTTAATAGCATCTGCAGTCAGTGTGAAGATGTGGAAGAGGCAGAAAGGGTGGAGAGGCATTAGCAGCTGTCAAGAGGGAAAGAGGTTGAGAGAGATTAGGAGTCTTCTGAGTAGAAGGGATTTGTGTGGGAACAGATGGGATAAGGAAAGCATATGGAGGTGGAAGTACTTCTGCAACTGTCACAGCTGTAGGAGTCAAGGGGCAAAGTACAGTAGTAGGAAAACTTAAGTATGGAGGGACAATATGATCAGTGTGTTACTGACTATTGGAGTTTTGAGTTTTTAAGGTTGTAGCAGAAGTGATGAAGACCCAGCTGGGGAAAGATGTGCAGGAGAAGAAACACTGGAAATAGAGAAGGACGTTGCGAGAAGAATTGGAGATATTGAAGAGTTAGGAACATCATATGTGAGGACCTCTTAAGAATTGAACACTGGGGTGGCTGTGGTACAGCTTTCAAAAAGGTGTTGTAAGCATCGGGAAGTTCTGAGGTAGGAGCTGAGCTGAGACAGAGCTGAGTAGCTACCATATTGAATTATAGGTCCTCTTTTACCTGAAACAGTGTGTTTCACTGTCTTGTAGGGGAGAAAAAACAGGGTATTAGCGGGAAAATGCAGGATGCGCTTATGGGCAGTTAAGACAAATGGAGTGGAAGGGAGGGGGGGAAGGATGGACTAATATACTTATATGCACTATAGACTGGTAATGCCAGTGATCTGTAACATTTTTTCCCAGTGGTTAAAACGCCACTTGGGATGTTGGTTGGTGTTCCCTTACTTGTAACCAGAGGACGGAAGGTCACTACAGTCGAAGGTACATTACTTGTATGACAACTTCGTCCGCAGGGAAGGAGGACGTAAAGTTTATTTTGATGATAGGGAGGTTGTTGGAGCTCAGGTTGCTATTGAATGTCCGGGCCACAAGTTGTAAAATGCTTCTAAATTATAGTGTGAGGAGGGTGGGGGGGGAGGTAGAACCAGTTTCACAACTAAAATTGAGGAAGGAATGACTGGATTGTGACTGAGTATTGGAAACAGTATGGATACAGAAACTGAGATCACTGAAGGAAACGTTTCGGTCGACATATCTCATGAGTGCTTTGTCAATATTATGGTCTGTAATGTAATCCGTAGGTGTTTTTGGCCGAAGGAAAAAGAATTTTGTCCAGTCCTGCCTTCAAAATAGTTCTTGTTGGTGGAGAGGTTTCCAACTGGCGTGTTGCTCTGGCTGCGAACAGGAGGTGAGAACAAAATGAGGTGTCGATGAAGGAGCTTCTGAGTCCAATACAGCAAAAAAAAATTAGAGACAGGGGTGACTGTGGAAGGGGTGACCACAGAGGAGGCTGCAAAAGTTGGGACCCCAGAGGTGGGGGGTTGTTTAGCAACTCGAGAATAAGAAATACGGGAACGTCTCCCTTGGAGGCATAGATGAGACTGTCATAGCATAAGAAAAGCCTTCTGCCTATTTGAGACAACGGATTTCACGCTCATTTAAGTAAACTTGGCAACAGTGAGAGTAAGACGGGTGAGCCTCATAACAATTAAGGCAAGAGGAAGGTAGACTACAAGATGTATTGTTATCTTCGTCGGTACCACAGACTGGGCATTCAGCCATGGACCTGCAGTATTTCGCTGGATGACCAAAACACCAGAAATTTCTACACTGTCGTGGTGTAGAGATCACCTTTCGACCTTGTAAGCGGTGTCCCGCGAGCTATGTTCAAGGGTATCATCTCCGCTTGCGGACAGGGAGGACGTAAGTGTCTACTTGGAGGATTGGGAGGACTTGTAGCTCAAGCTGTTCCAGAATGTCATCACCACATGTCTGGAAATTCTATTGGACAATGGTATGAGGTAGAATGACAGTACCACTACAAGAATTGAGAGAACGATGGTTTTCAATAGTTAAAGGAATAGCATCTAGGGTTGTAAGGAGAGAAATATTGCGAGCTTGACTAGCATTCTGTACCGTGACGATGCATGTACCGCTCTTGAGAGCATGAAAGGATGTATCTCGACCAACATGGCATAGGAGCGCCTTGCCAATACAATGATCGGAAAGATAGGCAAGAGAAGAAGTCGGTCTCAGAGTAAAAACTTAGTCCATTGTGTATTTTTAAACTTAGCGAATAAGGGAAGTGAGTGTCGTGCTGGTCTTTTCTGGGCAGAATGAGAAGGAAGTAAAGAAGTATCATCAGATAACGGTCTTGGGCGTGTAGTTGTGGGACTGGAGGTGGATTGCCCGACGTGGGACAGGCGAGCTATCGACGCACCATAGAGGGAGAAACCGGAAGCATGGTCAAAAAAGTGCGGAGGTTAGATGTATCAAAGGAGTCTAGCAGAGCCCAGGTACCTGGAGCAGGTGACGATAAGGCACCAGCAGGAAGTGCAGGGGCATTAGAAATGTCCCAAGAGTGGTCAAATAATGAGGCAGGATCGGAACAGGGTGCGGTATCAGGAAGAGCCCCGAGGGGGGAGCAGGTTCAGGGATTAGGAACTCCATGGCTTTGTCACTTCTTTATTTTTTATTTTTTTTTTTAGAAAAAAAAGAAAGAAAAAGAATTAAAAAAAGAATAAAAAAAGGAGGGAATGTGAAGGAATAGCTCCTAGGAGGAATGAAAGGGCCGTAAATCTCCCTCTGCGCCCAAGAGGACCTCAGCACCGCCAGTAGTGCAGATGCGGCATGGAACCCGTGCTATACCCTACCATTCATGCCTGTAAACCAGCAATCTGCGATAGCAACCTCACATCCGCCGAGCCATCTAGGTGGACAAAAGAGAGGGCGGCTGGACACCCGCCACAAAGCATACCTCCTTCAGCCACCACCTACTGGAATCCGAAAGGCAGCCTCGAGAGATACACCCGTCACCCGAGAGACACTTAAGCCACCCCCGGGGAGACCGGAAAGGGATCCGGGGGTGGCAAACTACACCACCCCCAAGGACCTCAATGTAATGGGATGGACCACGGCACCCGTTCCCCTACCTAGAAACTAGAATGCCTGTGGGAAGAATCCCAAACGCTGAAAAGAGGAAGGGGATATGGGAGGGCTGGTGAGGGTTGGAGGGAAGGGAAAGGAAGGATAAGGAGGATGGGATAGGAAACTGGGACTCGGGGGTAATTAGGTTCGGTCTGAGGAAGGAGATCAAAAGGTCTAATTCTTCAGACCAAGAGCCTCTTCACCACGCCAAGGAGCCCCCTTGACTGTCCCGCAGCGGGACAGTCAGGGACCTCAGATTTATTATCGTTAATAAGATAATTCAATGAGATACTGGAACTAAGTGACAAATGATCACTTTCTCCAATCTCTTCATTAATCACAAGATTATATATCAGAGATTCCTTGTTTACCAGAACTAGGTCAAGCAGGTTGTTTCTTTTAATCAGTTCTGCTTCATGCTGCTTTTACAAGCAGTTCTCTTATGTTTCTAGACAGTTGCTAAATTCCATTTTTTTCTACCAAACTGTTTCAACTGATATGGATTAAATTACAATTTCCCATTAAAGCTTCATTGTCGTATATTTATGCTTTAGCAATATCGACCCAGATCGTCTGTAGATCACACTTAGGCTTGGCCTTTAATGCTCTTCGAGAAGCTGCAGCCATATAAATTACGTGTCCGTCCCTTCCTAATCTTCATATTTTTCCTGGTGCAGTAAATGAATTTTTCTCTAACATACATGGCAATTCTTCCCGAGTTTCTGTTTATTATCAGTTCAGAATAATTTACACACCGTTATAGGTGTCACAATTAATTCAACATATCACATCACTTTACAAATAAATAATTGTCGAAGTCCCCACTAGCTCAATAATACAGATTAATACAGCTTATGATGAAGCTCAGGGTGCTAGCTCTCTTGGGAGTGGCTAATGATCATTCACTTATGAAGTGGCTAATGATCATTCACTTATAAAGTGTCCCGTGACTTGGTTGGTAGTGTGCTCGGCTGACATACCAAGTGACAGTGGTTCGATCCCCTCCCAGGTGAAAACGTTGGACATGTTTCCACACACCTGTTGCCCATGTTCACCTAGTAGTAAGTAGATACCTGGGTACTAGTCAACTGTTGTGGGTGGCATCCTAGGTGGGTAGTATACCTTAGATAGGGCTAGGCTTCGAAATAAGCTGAGGTAGGATAACAGCTCTAAGCCTGGAAAACTGTTCTGTGTAAAACTAAAAAGATTGATCTAGCAGAGGCCTAAGTATCTCACTCTCAGGAATTACGCGAGATTGACAGGTTATGGATAGACTTAAAACCAATGGTGATTTTTTTTACATACTTTTAAAGCAAAATTTTCGGGATCTGTTATTTAGTCTTGATTAGAAGTTAGATTAAGGATGATGGCTTAAGTGATGAGATGACTGTGACAGACTGTTGCTAGAGAGAGACTGGTGATGTTGATAAAGATGTTGAAGGTTGTTGATGACAGGAAGCAGGGAGCAAGGGCCTGCCTGCAGGGGTAAGTCTCGAGAGATATCGCCTGTTCTGCCTATCTACAGTAGTTCGTACCCGGGCAAACTGTTTTGTTTGCCCTCCTGCCGTTGTTTGCATTCGAGACAGACGCCTAATTTGCACGCGAGCCGTGGTCTGCGACCCAGATAGATGTCTTGTTTGCCTCTCCGCCGCGGTCTGTGACCGAGATAGACGTCTCGTTTGCCTCTCCGCTGCGGTCTGTGACCGAGATAGACGTCTCGTTTGTCTCTCAGCAGTGGCTTGTGACCGAGAAAGACGCCTTGTTTGCCTGCCAGTTGAGGTCCGTACGCGGGCCAGAAAGCGAGTTGACCTAACGGCAGCAGCTTGGGAAGCTCTTCGTTGTGGAGCAGAGGACTGCTGCTGTCTTCTCAGGATCCCACGTTTCCAGCTCATAGACGCTCTCAGGTCATGCAGAATCCTAGAAAAGGATACTCAATTCCTTATTTTCTCATCATCAGAAAGAAATGTAGTAAGATGGTGCTCTATGATCTTACATGCTCCCACAACATATAAATCTTTCTTTCTTTCTCTCTCTCTCTCTTCTCTTTCTGCAGAGAGAAGAATATAGGACAGGAATATAAATAAAACAGGAATAGCAAAATCTATATTCCTGTCTTCATATAAAAAATTAAAGAGAGCGAGAGAGAGAGAGAGAGAGAGAGAGAGAGAGAGAGAGAGAGAGAGAGAGAGAGAGAGAGAGAGAGAGAGACAGACAGAGACAGAGAGAGAGAGACAGAGAGAGACAGAGAGAGAGAGACAGACAGAGAGCGAGCGAGAGAGAGAAAGAGAGAGAGAGAGAGAGAGAGAGAGAGAGAGAGAGAGAGAGAGAGACAGACAGACAGACAGACAGAGACAGAGAGAGAGACATACACCATCACTTTATCATACACTGTATGATAACGTGATGGTGTATGATAAAGTGATGGTGTATGACATACACCATCACGTTATCATACACCATCACGTTATCATACACCATCACGTTATCATACACCATCACGTTATCATACTCTACATTATACTCTACATTATACTCTACATTATACTCTACATCATACTCTACATCATACTCTACATCATACTCTACATTATACTCTACATTATGCTCTACATTATACTCTACATTATACTCTACATTATACTCTACATTATACTCTACATTATACTCTACATTATACTCTACATCATACTCTACATCATACTCTACATCATACTCTACATCATACTCTACATTATGCTCTACATTATACTCTACATTATACTCTACATTATGCTCTACATTATACTCTACATTATACTCTACATTATACTCTACATTATACTCTACATTATACTCTACATCATACTCTACATTATACTCTACATTATACTCTACATTATACTCTGCACTATACTCTACATTATACTCTACATTATACTCTACATTATACTCTACATCATACTCTACATTATACTCTATATTATACTCTATATTATACTCTACATTATACTCTACATTATACTCTACATCATACTCTACATTATACTCTACATTATACTCTACATTATACTCTACATTATACTCTGCATTATACTCTACATTATACTCTACATTATACTCTACATCATACTCTACATTATACTCTACATTATACTCTACATTATACTCTACATCATACTCTACATTATACTCTACATTATACTCTGCATTATACTCTACATTATACTCTACATTATACTCTACATTATACTCTACATCATACTCTACATTATACTCTACATCATACTCTACATTATACTCTACATCATACTCTACATTATACTTTACATTATACTCTACATTATACTCTACATTATACTCTACATCATACTCTACATTATACTCTACATTATACTCTACATCATACTCTACATTATACTTTACATTATACTCTACATTATACTCTACATTATACTCAACATCATACTCTACATTACACTCTACATTATACTCTACATCATACTCTACATTATACTCTACATTATACTCTGCATAATACTCTACATTATACTCTACATTATACTCTATATTATACTCTACATTATACTCTACATTATACTCTACATTATACTCTACATTATACTCTACATCATACTCTACATCATACTCTACATTATACTCTACATCATACTCTACATTATACTCTACATTATACTCTACATTATACTCTACATTATACTCTACATCATACTCTACATTATCCTCTACATTATACTCTACATTGTACTCTACATTATACTCTACATCATACTCTACATTATACTCTACATTATACTCTACATTATACTCTACATTATACTCTACATCATACTCTACATTATCCTCTACATTATACTCTACATTGTACTCTACATTATACTCTACATTATATTCTACATTATACTCTACATTATACTCTACCTTATACTCTACATCATACTCTACATTATACTCTACATTATACTCTGCATTATACTCTACATTATACTCTACATTATACTCTGCATTATACTCTACATTATACTCTACATCATACTCTACATTTTACTCTACATTATACTCTACATTATACTCTACATTATACTCTACATCATACTCATCATTATACTCTACATTATACTCTGCATTATACTCTATACTCTACATTATACTCTACATTATACTCTACATTATACTCTGCATTATACTCTATACTCTACATTATACTCTACATTATACTCTACATTATACTCTACATTATACTCTACATTATACTCTGTATTATACTCTATACTCTACATTATACTCTACATTATACTCTACATTATACTCTACATCATACTCTACATTATACTCTACATTATACTCTGCATTATACTCTATACTCTACATTATACTCTACATTATACTCTACATTATACTCTGCATTATACTCTATACTCTACATTATACTCTACATTATACTCTACATTATACTCTACATTATACTCTGCATTATACTCTACATTATACTCTACATTATACTCTACATTATACTCTACATTATACTCTACATCATACTCTACATTATACTCTACATTATACTCTACATCATACTCTACATTATACTCTACATCATACTCTACATCATACTCTACATCATACTCTACATTATACTCTACATTATACTCTACATCATACTCTACATCATACTCTACATTATACTCTACATTATACTCTACATTATACTCTACATCATACTCTACATTATACTCTACATTATACTCTACATCATACTCTACATTATACTCTACATCATACTCTACATTATACTCTACATTATACTCTACATTATACTCTACATCATACTCTACATTATACTCTACATCATACTCTACATTATACTCTACATCATACTCTACATTATACTCTACATCATACTCTACATTATACTCTACATTATACTCTACATTATACTCTACATTATACTCTACATCATACTCTACATCATTCTCTACATTATACTCTACATCATACTCTACATCATACTCTGCATCATACTCTACATCATACTCTACATTATACTCTACATTATACTCTACATCATACTCTACATTATACTCTACATTATACTCTACATTATACTCTACATTATACTCTACATTATACTCTACATTATACTCTACATTATACTCTACATTATACTCTGCATTATACTCTACATTATACTCTACATTATACTCTACATTATACTCTACATTATACTCTACATTATACTCTACATTATACTCTACATTATACTCTACATTATACTCTACATCATACTCTACATTATACTCTACATTATACTCTGCATTATACTCTATACTCTACATTATACTCTGCATTATACTCTATACTCTACATTATACTCTACATTATACTCTACATTATACTCTGCATTATACTCTATACTCTACATTATACTCTGCATTATACTCTATACTCTACATTATACTCTACATTATACTCTACATTATACTCTACATTATACTCTACATCATACTCTACATTATACTCTACATTATACTCTACATTATACTCTACATCATACTCTACATCATACTCTACATTATACTCTACATCATACTCTACATTATACTCTACATTATACTCTACATCATACTCTACATTATACTCTACATTATACTCTACATTATACTCTACATTATACTCTACATTATACTCTACATCATACTCTACATTATACTCTACATTATACTCTACATTATACTCTACATTATACTCTACATCATACTCTACATCATACTCTACATTATACTCTACATTATACTCTACATTATACTCTACATCATACTCTACATTATACTCTACATTATACTCTACATTATACTCTACATCATACTCTACATTATACTCTACATTTTACTCTACATTATACTCTACATTATACTCTACATCATACTCTACATTATACTCTACATCATACTCTACATTATACTCTACATTATACTCTACATTATACTCTACATTATACTCTACATTATACTCTACATTATACTCTACATCATACTCTACATTATACTCTACATCATACTCTACATTATACTCTACATTATACTCTACATCATACTCTACATTATACTCTACATCATACTCTACATTATACTCTACATTATACTCTACATTATACTCTACATTATACTCTACATTATACTCTACATCATACTCTACATTATACTCTACATTATACTCTACATTATACTCTACATTATACTCTACATCATACTCTACATTATACTCTACATTATACTCTACATTATACTCTACATCATACTCTACATTATACTCTACATTATACTCTACATTATACTCTACATTATACTCTACATCATACTCTACATTATACTCTACATTATACTCTACATCATACTCTACATTATACTCTACATCATACTCTACATCATACTCTGCATTATACTGTACATTATACTCTACATTATACATACCATCGTCTTGTTACAATCAACTAGAGACGTGAAGTTTAATACAACTTAGCATAAACATGTATTATATCTTCAAATTAAATTGTTTTTATTAAAATCATAATCATATTTTACACTTAATTTTATTTTCCATGGATCAACTTTATTGAAAATTACTATTATTAATATTAATAGTCGTGTTATTACTGTTATTAGAATTAGTTTTAAGTATTATTATTATTATTATTATTATTATTATTATATTATTATTTCTGTTATTACTGTTATTATTATTATTATTTTTATTATTATTATTATTATTATTATTATTATTATTATTATTATTATTATTATTATATTACTATTATTATTACTGTTATTATTATTATTATTATTATTATTATTATTATTTTTTTTTTTTATTATTATTATTATTATTATTAGTTGTAGTAGTAGTAGTCGCAGTAGTGGTGGTGGTGGTGGTATTTTTAATATTAGTAGTAGTGGTAGCAGCAGCAGCAGCAGCAACCGTAGAACTACTGATTGCAATAATAGTAGTAGCAGTAGTAGTGGTGGTACTGGTAATAGTACTAGTGGTAAAAGTAGTAGTAGTAGTAGCTATAGTAGTAGCTGTAGTAGTAGTAGTAGTAGTAGTAGCTATAGTAGTAGTAGCTGTAGTAGTAGCAGTAGTAGTAGCTGTAGTAGTAGTAGTAGTTGTAGTAGTAGTAGTAGTAGTAGCTGTAGTAGTAGTAGCTGTAGTAGTAGTAGTAGTAGCTGTAATAGTAGTAGTAGTAGTAGCTGTAATAGTAGTAGTAGTAGTAGTAGCTGTAATAGTAGTAGTAGTAGTAGTAGCTGTAATAGTAGTAGTAGTAGTAGCTGTAATAGTAGTAGTAGTAGTAGTAGCTGTAATAGTAGTGCTAACAGCACCACCAGCAACAATATAAGAAGTAGCAGTGGTACAGTAGTAGCAGCAGCAACAGTAACAGCAGAAGTAACGACAGAAGTAATAGTGGTGCCAATAGTAGCAGCAGTAGTAGCAGCAATTATTATTATTATTATTATTATTATTATTATTATTATCATTATTATTGTAATAAAGTTGGTAGAATTACCGACAATATGTAAAGTAAAAGGACACAAGTGCAACTAATGTGACATTTATTGTGGCAACGTTTCGCTCTCCAGGAGCTTTATCAAGCCATTACAAACAATACATGGACACAGAGGGTATATAAAGGCTCAGAGTGAGGTGAATACTAGTGAGGTACCATTTCGATGTTCACTAGTGGTAGTAGTAGTAGTAGTAGTAGTGTTAGTGACAAAAGTAATACAATATGGTAGAGCAATTAATTCGTACATGAGTAAAAGGATATAAAAGCTATTACTTGGGTAACATAAAAATAGGTTGGACAAATATAAACTGGAATGAGGCAGCTTGTTTCAGTGTTCACTCTCTGTGCTTTGTGTAGTATAACAGGAGAGACTATGTGATGGCAGGGTTTACTGTTTTCAGGAGGATTCTTGCTAAGACTTCGGAGATGGTGAAGCTGCCGTTGTTTTGTTTAATTGTATTCGAAACAGCGATCAGTGCTGATTCAAGGCACTTGCGTGTGCGGAAATTAGTTTCTTTTATCACTAATTGGGCGTCTCTGAATTTCATAAGATGATTGGTGGAATTTCGGTGTTGTACACAGGCGTTGTTTAAGTTGTCGTTCCTACATGCGTATATGTGTTCATTGAGGCGGGTGTCGAGGTTTCTTGCTGTTTCACCTACGTAGATCTTGTCACAGCCTCCACAGGGTATAGTGTAAACTCCTGCATTGACTGGTTCGTGGTGCTTGGGTTTTGTCCTGGTTAGCTCCTTTATTGAAGTGGTAGAAGCGATGGCGACTCTGGTGTTAGCTTGTGAAAGTACTTTTGAGACGTTTAGTGCAACCTGGCTGTTGGGAAGAATTATAACTTTGTTGGGAGCGGTGTTGATGCGTGGAGAATTGATGATCTGAAGAGCTCTTTTCTTGCGAACCCATCAGCACTCAACAGTGGGAGACGCTCACCAAAGACTTTCTATACAAAACCAGACAAATACTCAAACGCACTAGAGAAGGGAAGAAACTTCTGTACTTGTTACCAAGCAACCCTAAACCAGCACACATGTATGGTTTACCCAAGACCCATAAACACAATATTCCTCTCAGACCAATCACGTCAGGAATAGGCAGTGCTCCACACAAACTAGCCGGAGTTCTTGCCAAACATCTTTCCTGCCTTCTGGGGACCATCAGCCCCGCTCATCTTAAACACTCAGGCGACCTTCTCAACCGCATCCGTAACCTCTCCATCCGTAACAAGAAACTAAGCAGTTTGGATGTGACTTCCCTCTTCACAAAAGTACCTACCAAAAAAGCCATCGAGGTTCTACGACGTAAAGTCAACCAGGACCTTAATCTTCCTTTACCTCCCGGAGATTTTGTTGACTTGATTGAACTCTGTGTTAACTTCAACTGTTTTTCCTTCAATAACAAGCTCTACAAACAAACCTACGGCATGGGAATGGGGTCCCCAATAAGTGCCGTCCTAGCCAACTTATACATGGAACACCTAGAGTCCGAACACTTCGCCAACATCATCCCTTCAAGCGTCACTTGGTTACGTTACGTGGACGATGTCCTCGTAATAACTCCAAAACGTTTTGATGTACGGGATCTTCAGGCAAGGCTCAACGCAGTTGAACCAGCGATTCAGTTTACACTAGAAGAAGAGTCCAATGACAAGCTACCTTTCCTCGACGTCCTCATTCACAAAGTAGACAACAACCTAAGATTTCAAGTTTATCGGAAACCCACCAATAAAAATGATCTCACACACTTCTATTCCAGTCAAGATACCAAGACCAAAAGAGGCATCATCATCGGGTTTTTCCTAAGAGCATACCGAATTTGTAGTCCTGAGTTTCTTGACGAGGAATGTACTTACATTCACCAAACATTCACTGAGTTACAATTTCCTTCTTTTTTCATCAAAGACTGCAAGAAAAGAGCTCTTCAGATCATCAATTCTCCACGCATCAACACCGCTCCCAACAAAGTTATAATTCTTCCCAACAGCCAGGTTGCACTAAACGTCTCAAAAGTACTTTCACAAGCTAACACCAGAGTCGCCATCGCTTCTACCACTTCAATAAAGGAGCTAACCAGGACAAAACCCAAGCACCACGAACCAGTCAATGCAGGAGTTTACACTATACCCTGTGGAGGCTGTGACAAGATCTACGTAGGTGAAACAGCAAGAAACCTCGACACCCGCCTCAATGAACACATATACGCATGTAGGAACGACAACTTAAACAACGCCTGTGTACAACACCGAAATTCCACCAATCATCTTATGAAATTCAGAGACGCCCAATTAGTGATAAAAGAAACTAATTTCCGCACACGCAAGTGCCTTGAATCAGCACTGATCGCTGTTTCGAATACAATTAAACAAAACAACGGCAGCTTCACCATCTCCGAAGTCTTAGCAAGAATCCTCCTGAAAACAGTAAACCCTGCCATCACATAGTCTCTCCTGTTATACTACACAAAGCACAGAGAGTGAACACTGAAACAACCTGCCTCATTCCAGTTTATATTTGTCCAACCTATTTTTATGTTACCCAAGTAATAGCTTTTATATCCTTTTACTCATGTACGAATTAATTGCTCTACCATATTGTATTACTTTTGTCACTAACACTACTACTACTACTACTACTACCACTAGTGAACATCGAAATTGTACTTCACTAGTATTCACCTCACTCTGAGCCTTTATATACCCTCTGTGTCCATGTATTGTTTGTAATGGCTTGATAAAGCTCCTGGAGAGCGAAACGTTGCCACAATAAATGTCACATTAGTTGCACTTGTGTCCTTTTACTTTACATCATTATTATTAAATTTACAGGGGAAGGGAGGGATTCTTGCCGGTAAGATGCACAAGCGTGTTGAGTACTATCAACATCAAGTCTGGAGATTATTGTGGATGACAATAGAGACGGCTTCCTCATGGATTATTTTGTTATAGGCACCAAGCTGATGCGACTGTCATCCCGGAGGCCTAGTCACAGACCAGTGGCCTGGTCTGTGACTAGTCAGAGACCTGGCCACTAAGGCTGTGTTGTCCGTGAATGACATGGGTTTTGAGATGGGTGATGAGTATATGGAGATGAAAAGTTAAGCATTTGATGAGAATTTGGAGGCCTATAATATGCTAATGGAATAGAATGAAGAGGTGAGTGTGAGGGTGGTGAAGGAGTGGGCGTAAGAGTAGTGATGGTGGGAGACTGGGAATAACATGATCCCTGGGACGGAGGTCAGGAGAGCTACTTGCAAAGCCTCGGTCAGATGACGAAAACCGCCAGTGGCTAGTCATCATATGACTAAGACTCGCGTCAGGAAACACTTGTCCTGTTTCCTGACAAACGATACCTAACCTAACCTTGGTCTGGGCCTCAAGTTCAAAGGGGAAACCCACACTTCTTTGTTTTTAAGCATATATATTTTTTTTATTTTCCGTTTGAAAAGTTTTCACAACTTTAGTTCACATCCCATCAACCTACATCCCTTCAAATCTTCTTACTGTCTAAATCACATATCCCCTCACGAGATAATTTAGCACGACCGCTACACAAGGAAATTCCCTTTCTCTTCCTATATCACCCTCATTGGTTTAGAAAGACACGTAAGCAAACACTATGACATATTTATTAGAAAACGTTTCAGTCCTGGGACCTTGATCACTTCTAACATACAGAGGTAGAAAGGCATTTTATATATATAGGCGGAGAGTGAGGTGTGACGCACGTGACCTGAGGAATGTCATAAGAACATAAGAACATAAGAATGGAGGAACACTGTAGAAGGCCTACTGGCCCATGCGAGGCAGGTCCTTATCAAAACAACCTCTGCCTATGATGAGGACGGGTAGACGATGAAATCATGTGACTCCTGTGTTGTTGGGTTGGTGGTGCTTAAGTATCATATATGCCAATGTTTTTGAAATTTTATAGTTTCCAGTGTTGCGTTCTATAGTGTCCGTGACGGTGATTAGTGAGGCTTCTAGGCACCGTCGGCGTCTGAGGTCTGGTTCGGTGAGAACGAGTTGTGCCTCATTCCAGTTCATCAAATGTCCCGTGGAGTCTCTGTGGAGGACACAGGCGTACCTTACATCGTCTCTGTTAGAGGCATTTTGATGCTCATTCAAGCGGACTGCAAGATCTCTGCCTGTCTCGCCTACATATTTCTTGGGACAGAACCCACAGGGGATAGTGTGGACGCCTGCTGTAGAAGTTAGAGGTGTGGGGCTGCGTTTCGTAGTGAGGTCTTTGACTGATGATGTGTTTATGGTGGAAACGTTGATGTTAATCATAGCAAGTGCCCGGCGAGTATTCGTGGCAACATCAATTGTTGAGAATAGCTTGTGCCTTAAGTCTGCAATCTCGGATGAAGAAAGATGGGAACTGAAGACGTGTAAAGGCTTGTGTTATGTAAGTGCATTCTTCTTCTAGAAAACAAGGGCTGGAGATGCGAAGAGCTCTCAAGAAGAAGCCAATGAGGACTCCTCTCTTAGTGCGGGTGTCTTGGTGTGAATAAAAGTGTATAAGATCGTCCTTGTTGGTAGGTTTTCTATACACTTTGAAGAGAAGTTTGTCACTGTCGGGAGATCTACACTAAGACACCCGCACGGCACTGGCAGAGGGAGGCACATGTCTGCTGCGGTGTATTTCACAGATGGTTCTGTCGACCCTGACAGGAAGAGAGCAGCAGCTGGACTGTACCACAATGGTCACACACAAGGCTGGCGACTCCCTGACCACTGCACGATCCTTCAAGCTGAGCTGGTGGCGATTCAGCAGGCATTGTCACATGCCCTACGACATCGACTCCGACCTGTCATACATGTTGATTCCACGTCTGCAATCAATGCCCTCTCCCATCCTCAACCACAGGACAATGTTCACCTCATCACATCGATCCTGAGCATAATGACAGCCTTAGAAGTTCAGGGTAACAGATCGACATTGAACTGGATCCCCAGCCATGCTGGCATCCGGGGAAATGAGGCGGCAGATGATGCAGCCAAGGCAGCAACAGACTATCCACATGTTGGGATTACTGTCCCAATCAGCCTACGACAGACCAAACTGGTGGCTGCCAGAGCCATGAAACTTATGGGGGAGGTCTTAGGTGATACCCCATCTCAACAGTGGTACCGAGCAGCGACTCAGGGAGAACCCCCTCCATATGATAGAAGCTGGTCCAGAGCGCAGTGTACCGCCATCCATCGGCTTCGTTTGGGCTTTCCCACAGCCAAGATGATGGTAGACAAGGCTGAGGAGGAGATGTGCCAGTACTGTCAGCACGTTGTCCAGCGGCCCCTAACACACTATCTTCTGGAGTGCGAAGTTACTGAGACACTCCGCAGGCAACTAGGAGTGATATTCCCTCCCGAAGAGGAACCAGAGATGACTGCGGCCACACTAGTGTACCATGGAGTCAACGAACCAGACAAGCTGTTACCTGTGATAACGACATATCCTCCTCCTCGCTAGTGTCCATAGTTAGGAGTACATACGGTGTTGTCGCTTATGAGATGCACCAGTTGAACTGACCAGAAGAGTGCTTGAACAGCATATGTCGCATCATTGTAGAAACCTTTCTCCCTCGGGAGCCAGAGACGGGTCATCGCAAGATTGAGACCCGTGCCAGGACTACGGTCTTGGCGAACATTATACATACATACATCTGTATGTTAGAAGTGATCAAGGTCCCAGGACCGAAACGTTTTCTAATAAATATGTCATAGTGTTTGCTTACGTGTCTTTCTAAACCAACTTGTCGGTATTTATTACCAAGGTTTATACCATCACCCTCATTGTACATCACAGACATCAGCCTAGGATATCACTCGTATTATTTAACATTGTGGCCTCACGTAGCGGAAATACTGAACAACATCACTGATATCAACCCAAGACATCACTCGTATTACCTCACATTGTGGCCTCACGTAACGCTAACACTGGGAAGTCGCATCTGTCCAAATTTTCTTTCAACTTCTCTTTTGGGTGATGACTTTTCTAATCGCTACTTTCGTCGGGTTTCTTTGGTTATTACGAGTTTTCAATGCTTCAGGGACTAATAATCTAAAGGAAATCTTTATCTTCTACACGTAAATGTATTTTTGAACTGTCTTAAATGAGATCATCAACTGAATTATAAAACCATAAATTAAAACGAAAAAGAGACTAGCAAAGAATCAGGAAATAAATATATAGTACCTTAAAATATTAGTGAGAGAAACAACAAAGATTTGGGAAATAAATCTCTCTGACTTTTGTTGGGTAAATTTACACATACGTTGGTATTTTGGGTAATTTACACATATGTTGCTATGTATGATAACTCTACTTATGTGTACCTGTACCTAAAATAAACTTACTTATTTACTTGGAACTTTAATAGTCCTCTTGGGGAATAAAATGTAATTAAAGAAAGAAGCTTAATTTATTTTCCCTTAGAAATTACTTTTGTAGAATGAAGAGGCTGAACAAGGTAAGAGTCGTTGTCAGGGAGATCACACAGCAGGAGGTTGTTGTATAGGCCGGAGAACAAATAGAAATATTTCCCCTAGATACTCTTCAGTTATAGACAACACAGAACTACGTTTCTCATCTATCATAGAAAACGTCTTTTATCGCGAATAGAGGAATATGTAGTCATATTTCTTGCTTCTCCTTCCTTATTTTTCTTGTTCTTTCTTTCCTTCTCTTCTTTTCTTTCTTTTCTTCTTGTTTTATTCAATTGTGGTCATTGCCACCAACGCAGAGAGATCAGAATATTTTCCTAACACTAGTTCCATCATGATCACCGAAGAGTTGTATTGGACCAGTAATTTCACTGTAGCTATTTACTTAAATTATCATAGCTGACTTGTCTATAAATAAAATAAAAGAAGCTGGAGGCGGGAAAATGATCCTACTTAGCACAAGGCACAGCTGTCACTGTGGTTATAGGGTGTGACTAGTTCACGGTCCAAGTCGGACCGAAACGTAGTCGTAAGTTTCACTCTCCTATTTGTGTATTGTTCCAGTGACTTCATTGTGCCTTTTTATTCTTTGTGTTTACAGGATCTCATGGGACGATCTGACAGAACTCATCTAACTGTTTATCATTTAATAGGTTCTCATTCATAAGAATGAGGCAGTCAGAAACTGCAGTACCACTAGTGATTTCTTCACACATGCCTTGGTAACGCATTACTGTTGCTATAATAGACGCTCAGGAAAGCAAATTAGCTCAGAACGGTCTTCAGTAAGGTAAAGCACAAAGTGCTGGTAATGCAGGCTGGGAACATGTATGGAGCATATTCCTTAGGAAAAATTTGCCTTGTTATTAGTCTATTCACAGTCATGAAAAAGCGTCCTGACATGGGTCTTAGTTGTACGAGGACCTGTTGAGTGACTCCTCGAAGGAGATGTCACGGAGGCGAAAGAGATGTTGAGAATGGTATAAAATACTGAGAAGTTGAAGATTAAGACACATGTACAACAGTTTTGTATCGCCTACTGTGTAGGAAAAATGTTTTATCAATTAAGATGCAAAACTGGTGCACATATGTTTTAATCTTCGAGTTGAAAGTGGTTATACCAGTGACCCAATAACTCGGGGGCAGTTTTGTTAATCTGGCTGCGGGGCTACAGCTCCCAGCAACCTGTGGTGTTTACTCTCCTGGTGTCTAAGTGATGGAGAGAAGTGGTTTAATTAAACACCGACCCATAAACACATTAGAAAGAAGCAGCACTGTAGCAGGCCCAGTGGCCTTTGCTAGGCTGGTTCACAATGGATCTTTAGACACAAATGTAGTGTAATGAAATTTCTTATCACCAGCGTTTCTCTCACGCAGTAGGCTTTTTCCAAGTCACTTGGAAAAAAGTGAATAGAAAAAAAATCCTCTGCGTGGACGAAATATTGTGGCTTGTAAAAACCCACTGCCTGAGCGAACGTTGTCAATAAATGTTCTCATCTGTGTCTCTGTTTCTATAAGAAAAAAGTGGTGCAGGGATACATATTGTCGTTGTTGCTGTTTACAACGTTGGTAAAGCAAGTCTCAAAACTCCATCACAATTCTAGATTCCAGTTATAAGAAGTGATATACGAGTGGCCGCACCTGAACCTACCACAATACTGGTTTCCAGTGATAAGAACTGGCATACGAAAGACCGCACTTGAACCTACATCTGAACGTGTCGTGTCAACAAAGACACAATCACTCACCGAAGCCTTCAGTGTCCGGCAAGTTTGCAAATGCTGCTCACCTTCTGACCTGAGAGTTCTGCAGACCTGGCGAGGCGGAACGTGACCTGGAGCCTGACCTAGATCCCGGTGATCCATGACTCAGTGAGGAGCGGAACCTGGGCAATGAAAGAGGGAGAGGGAGGAAGGCCGGATGTACAGTAAAGGAAGAGGAGCGCAAGAGAGAAATCAGAGCATCGTGAAAACTAAGTTAATATGGAAAATTATATATTATCATATAAGTAAACTCTCATATACACCTCCATAAAGTACAGGTTTCTGCAAGTACGATTGTAAAATCTAGAGAAAATTGGATGAAGATAGGAAAGCCTAGAGAAAATTAGAGAGAGGAAAGTCTAGAAAAAATGGATAGAGAGAGAGGAAAGTCTGATATAATTGGATTAAGAGAGGAAAATCTGGTATAATTGGATAGAGAGAGAGAAAAGTCTGGATAATTGGATAGAGAGAGGAAAGTCTGGTATAATTGAATAGAGAGAGGAATATCTGGTATAATTGAATAGAGAGAGGAAAGTCTGGTATAATTGGATAGAGAGAGGAAAATCTGGTATAATTGAATGGAGAGAGGAATGTCTGGTATAATTGGATAGAAAGAGGAAAGTCTGGTATAATTGGATAGAGAGAGGAAAGTCTGGTATAATTGGATAGAGAGAGGAAAGTCTGGTATAATTAGATAGAGAGAGGAATGTCTGGTATAATTGGATAAAGAGAGAAAGTCTGGTATAATTGGATAAAGAGAGGAAAGTCTGGTATAATTCGATAGAGAGTGGAAAGTCTGGTATAATTGGATAGAAAGATAAACGTCTGGTATAATTGGACAGAGAGAGAGGAAAGTTTGGTATAATTGGATAGAGAGAGGAAAACCTGCTATAATTGGATAGAGAGATGAAAGTCTGGTATAACTGGATAGAGAGATGAAAGTCTGGTATAATTGGATAGAGAGATGAAAGTCTGGTAAAACTGGATAGAGAGATGAAAGT
>NC_091325.1:18829934-18844934 GCF_038502225.1 Cherax quadricarinatus
TTGACACTACTGATTAGTAGTTGTTGACACAGCTGTGGCAGGGAATGGAATTTTGATATTTATTGAGATTCCTGGACACTGGGTCACCTTACTGTGGTGGTGGTATTCGTGACCCTTGACGCTGGGTCACTTTACCATGGTGATGGGATTGATGCCCCACACTGCCAGTGGGTAACATTACCCTCGTGGTGGAGACTGAGCTACAAAAGTGCCCACTTTTCTTTCTTCCCTATGAGAGAAACCTGATGACAATGCTTCCGTCCGTCCTGGATTGTCGTCAGTAACTTGACAATGATCCAGGACAGATCAAAACATTATAATGTTCAGCTACATGAGAGTTGTTGGCGAAAACTACTCAGTTCGAGTGATTTGTCAGTCCAACGACTCAGTTCAGCTCCATATGTTAGACCACATGCAAAGCATTTAATGATCGCCACAATGCAACTACCCGCTTCTCACATTGTTGATTAATTCTCAGGTAACTATTTGCTACTAGATAAACTTTCTAGCGTAGTTGTAGCTATTAATTTTGTTACTGGTACGTTCATACTAGTCTTCGTGTTTCCAGCTTATTGGTAGAGCCTTCATGTTCCAGCTAAACGAACTTGGTTTAATCTTGGACGAATCGAGGAGGGTCAAGTCTACTAACACTTGTTGCTCCTTTTTCACCTAGCATTAAATAGACACGTGGTGTTAATTGACTGTTGTGTGGTATCTTTGGGTGTGGTAGCTATTTTTTTTTCTTTAACACACCGGCCGTCTCCCATCGAGAGAGACATTTTAGATGGCGCTCCGAACTGCGACATTCTCACCCCTTCTTCAGCGTAAAGGTATTGTACGTCTTTATGGAAATCAGTGCGGCTGACTGATTTCCCTGAATACCGTCATGTATTACCTTCCTCCCATTCTAACAACAAGCCAGGTTAAATAAAGCACTTGACTCTGCTTACTCTGATCTAATACGTTTACACAAACCTCATGAATGTTCATATCCTTACCACTCAAAACCTCCTTCATCACTTCCCTCCAGCCCTTCCTGGGACGACCTCTACCCGTCCCACTCTCCTACCACCACATATTTATATACACTCCTAGTCATCTTATTTTGTTCAATCCTCTCTATATTTTCAAGTCACTGCAACAACCCCTCCTCGGTCCTATGAATTATACTTTCGGTAACCCAGCACCTTCTTTTAATCTCTTCCCAACATTTGCATAATATTCAAACAAAACATTGCCCTCAGACTCGACATCTCCACTGCCACCAGTCTTATCCACGCTGTAAAATTTAAATCCGATGCTTCACACCTATAAAACAATGCTGGTACTCTATAGTCTCATACATTCCCCTTTTAGATTTCATGGATATTTTTTTTTGTTTCCACAGATGCCTAAACTTACCACCCACTTTTCTCCCCCTTTTCTGTTCTATGTTTTATCTCGTCTTTCATAGACACATCCACTCACAAGTCTACTCCCAAATATTTGAAAAAATTTGCTTCCTCCAGAATCCCTCCATTATCCAATCTGATGTCTAATTTTTCATTGCTTAATTTTTGGTCACTCGTCACCTTGCTCTTTCCCATGTTCAATTTTAACCTCCTTCTTTTACATTCCTTCCCATATTTGTCTACTAACAGTCACAACTTCTCTTCAGAATCTCTCAGAAGGATAGTGTTAACAACAAGACACCTGTGCGTGTCTCACTTTGTATATAATTCATTATCTTTGAATACCACACCTCTCTCCAACACCATTTTCTTCACTTCTTTTACAACCCCATCTGTTTGTTAAACAACCATGGTGATATAACGCATCCCTGACAATGGTCTAGTTTTACAGGAAAGTCTCCCTCTCTCCCATATACACTAACTTAAGACTCACTATCCATATAAAAACTTTTTAGTGCTTTTAATAACCTACCACCTATTTTACACATTTGCAACGACTGTCACATTACTCTCCCGTTCAACCTATCATATGCCTTTTCTAAATCCATAAATTTATCAAAACGTTCTTAAGCTTTATCTAAGTATTGCTCACTTGGTCTACACATCACTTACTCTTACTAAAGCCTCCTTTTTCATTTTCAATCTTATTTTCTATTTTACCTTCAATTGTGTCACTGAAAACTCTACCATGTACTTTACCCGGCATATTTAACAGGCTAATTTCCCTATAATTGTTGCACTCACTCTTATCTCCGTTTCTCTTATACAGGGGAACTATGGTAGTATATCTTAAAAGGGATGAACTATGAATTAAGCTGCAGCAGGTTATCAGTTCTGAAAGACGTGTGTAACAGCTTGGTATCTTTACTGATGAGAAGTTACGCCTCTTCGGCAGGCTTTTTCGGTCGAAATACTTAGGAGACAGCAGAAGTCATGAAAAATATAGATATAAGGTGTTCACCTCGATTTCTGCTTCCTCCTCTGTATTTCTACCGAAGAAACTTGCTGAGCAGGCCTAACATCTCGCCATTAAAGGTACCAAAGTGTTACATACGTGTCTTACTCTCAGAACTGTGATGAATGGTTTGAAAAACCGACGAGTTGAAGATTGAGACACTTATGCAGCATATGGGAATCTTTATTCAGGAAACGTTTCGCCACACAGTGGCTTCATCAGTCCAATACAAAGAGGAAGGCGTAAGGAGAGGAGGAGAATGAGGTAATCAGTCCCTCAACCTGGAGTCGATGTGTTCAGTCCATTCTACAAGACTGATGGACTGAACACATCGACTCCAGGTTGAGGGACTGATTACCTCATACTCCTCCTCTCCTTACGCCTTCCTCTTTGTATTGGACTGATGAAGCCACTGTGTGGCGAAACGTTTCCTGAATAAAGATTCCCATATGCTGCATAAGTGTCTCAATCTTCAACTCTCAGAACTGCTAACCTGCCTCAGCTCATGTCATAGTTCACCCTCTTTACGATAAACCACCACAGTCACAATGTTCATTTGAACCATTGTATTGGTAATCTTTTCCAACAAACATAAGATTAAGTTTAAATATTCCATAGTTAATTTTCTTCATTAACAGGGTATCTGAACCCTTAAGCGGAAGATCGTGCAATTACATGTCATTAAGATTTCCAATGCAAATCTTTATGACATGTGTAAGGTATAAGGGAATAAGAGTGAGTGCAAGAATAGTATTTCATGTCATCAATATAATGATAACAGTTCTTAGCGTGATAACTCAACGGGGTATTTTTTTTACTAATGTTACCAATGATCACTCTTTTTTGCTGCTAATTAGTCCCTTTAATGTTAAGTATTTTAATTATAAAGCCAATTACATATTAATTAGTAGTGTTATTAGCGTTATCGGCCACCACTGCTTGTGTAACCTAACCATACCACGGACGGGGTTAGAACTCGCGATCAGAGTCTCAAAACTCCAGACCGTCTCGTTAGCAACTGGACCAGCCATAATAAGATTCATTCAACTAGGTATATTTATACACCATAGGATGGTTAGCATAGGCACCACTGTGACCACAAATGCAAGTTTTTACAGACGAATCTGTAACTAGCGTGGCCGCGACGAACTCTAGCTCAAGTCCCTTCAAAGCCGTCAACATGACTCACGAAATCGTAATGACACGATTGTAAACAAACCATACCACGGGCGGGGTGAGAGCCCGCGATCGCGGGTTCTAACCCCGCCCGTGGTATGGTTTGTTTGCAATCGTGTCATTACTATTTCGTGAGTCTTGTGTAACCTACTTTGTTGTATCGGTAACATTGTTTTCAAGCCCAATGACGTGGTCAGAGAACTCGGCTTACAACTTATATACACTGTGTAGGACCCGTGTGTAGGGCCAGAAGTATGGGCAAGTGTTTTCATGTGTGTGAAAAAAGTCACTTTTAGACTGAAGAAGCCACTCGTGGCGAAATGTTTCCTCTAGTAAATGTCCTGAAACGTACATAAGAGTCTTTTTCCACATATTGTCGGCATCACCAGACCATTTTCTTCAAGTGTCTTTACGCCCGCTACCCCTGCTCACCCAGCTGTTAACAGGTGTACCTGCGTGTTAGCCGACTGGGAGGATGGGGTAGTATACCACAGCTACAAACAGGCTTGAAATGAACTGAGGTAAGCTAATAGCAGTTCCTGGTCCCACCTGTGGAAGCTGGGTGAGCTGAGAGAGAGCCTGGTGGAGCTGGTTCGTGAGGGAGAGGTGGCCAAGCCATCTATCAACCCAGGTTGTCGCCGCCTCAGCCGTGTCCTGATAAGAAGCCACATCATCACCAGCGACTTCCGGATGTCGGGCAGCCGGATGGCGTAGATGAACGTGTCTATGAAGACCTAGAAACCAGGATTCATGAGAAACGGGACAAGAAACCACAAACAGGAAATTGAAATATATTGAATGATACGAATATATTGTGAATAATCACAGCAAACAGGAAATTATTATTAACCATTTCTATTATTATTATTATTATTATTATTATTATTATTGTTATTATTATTATTATTATTATTATTATTATTATTATTATTATTATTATTATTATTATTATCATCATCATCATCATCATCATCATCAACATTTACAGGCTTTGCTTGGTTATCATATGAATAGTGCTCAACCCGTACGGATTATGCAACACCTGAGAAATGGGAGGTAATCAGATTTTATCCAAGGGAAGGAAAAGCTTTAAATCCTTGGATCAAGAACCCTTCAGAGGGCCCAAGACACACAACATGTACTGAACTTGACACTTACACTTTTCCCTTGAGTGCCAATGTTCAGTTATTTGTCAAATTAGTTATTAGGGTATTTAGTCATTAATTAAGTTATTTATCATGATATTAAGTTAATAAATCATTTAGTTATTATCGTATTTACTTAGTTATCAATTTATCCAGTAATTCAGTTATTCAGTTATTAAGTTATTCAGTTTTTTAAAATATTGCTGCTATACAAATCACAGTCAAGTGACCCAGTAACTTGGAGTTTCAAGTCTATCGACTACACAAAGGTCATCAAGGCTACACGTGTAATCTTCTTACCACCAGGCAAGAATATTTTAACCCTTAAAAATAGGGAATGGAGAATTCTTGTATATTCTTCGTTTTATTCTTGCATATTATTCTCTCAGCATAAATACACTGAGAGAAATACAAGACTCGGTGTATATATCCAGTGTAAGTGACTTGACGAACTTAGCTGGGTTATTGCAGGTTCAAGTTTGTAATATAATAATATTTCTTGCCTATATTTTATCTTCTTATTATTATCATTTGACTAAAAATAACTGTAAATTTTTGCTTAATAAAACATATTTTCCCCAAAAAATTATTGTTTTACTGTATTCACTAGGATCAATGTCTGTCTATCTGTCTGTCTGTCTGTCTGTCTGTCTGTCTGTCTGTCTGTCTGTTTGTCTCCCTCTCTCTCTCTCTCTTTCTCTCTCTGCGTGTTCAGATAATATGACTCGTCGAAAGAGAGGAGTGGAAGGAGAAGATGGAAGGTCGAGAGAGATCAAACTATGAAGGGAAAAATTGGAAGGTACACACAGTTAGAGGTGGAGGCATCCATGAGGGAAATGGAACGTGCAACCAGGTACAGGTGGATACGTTGCCTGAGGAAGAAGACTGAACGCATACACAAGTAGAAGCGGATACGTTCCTTGAGGGAGACTGAACATACACACAGAGGAGGATACGTTCATTGAGAAGACTGAGTGTACACACAAACAGAGGAAGATTGAACGTACACACAAACAGAAACAGATACTTTGAGGGAGACTGAATGTAGACACAAACAGAAGCAGATACTTACCTTGAGGGAGAAGAGGGTGTTGAAGGCAGCTCCCAGATACATCTGTGTGTGGAGGTCCGTCTTAGTGTAAACACACTCGGAACATATCAGAATGAACTTAACCACAGCCGGTCCCCAGCCTACCAGAAAGGTCACTACGATCAAAGCTGTTGTTCTCACTGTCTGTGGGAGAGAGCGAAAGAAGGTTACTGGCTGTGTGTACTCAACTGATCATACTCGCCTAGCTGGGGTTACAGAGATTGAGTCTCAGCTCCTGGTCCCGCCTCTCTCCTGGCCGCTAATGACTTCACACTCTTCTGGCTGCGTGAGCCATGTCATAGGTATGGTTTCTTGTTCTTCCCGATGTAGATGTCAGTATCAGCAAATTTAAACTTGTCTCTGTTAGTGAGCCTTAGTAGTTGATGCCACTGTCAGCGAGTCTTTGTACATGTCTGTTAGCGAGTCTTCAAAGACGTCACTGTCAGCAAGTCTTCATAGATGTCAATATCAACTAGTTTTCATAGATGTCAGCGTCAGAGTTTGCATATTTACTATCAGTGATTGAGACAGACAGCTTCCTAACTGTACTGACTGAACGTCTTAAGTTTGCAAGAGCTCACTGGGTTCTCTGGGAAGCAGATGTGAGGTCACAACAAAACCACAATTTAGAGGTGATTTTGACGCTTCGGTAACTTCTGGATCTTAATGAAGTTATGGACGAAAACGACCTCTAAAGTTTTCCTCTCTAAGTTCTTGGTTTATCTGTGACATTCCTCTCACCAATTACAAGGGTTTTCCACCCTAGCAATTGTGCCTAAGGTCAGTCTCGATGACCGCCTGGTCAACCAAGCTGTTGGTACCAAAATACTGAAATTTTTATGTCTCAAATTCTTCAAAACTACGGTACTAAACAGGCTACCAAGCTGAGGGACTGATTACCTCATTTTTCACTGTCTTCTGTGAATAATTCTACAAGGCTATGAGACCGAGTACCTCATTTTCAACAATCTTCATATATCATCTCTGTAATGAATTGGAAAAGCCACTGGTTGGCAAAATACCTTCAAATAAAGATACCCTGGTGTCCAATATGAGTCCAGTTCCTCATGCGACTTACCTTGATGTTTCTTCTGAGCTGCGTGCGCTGCTCAGCACAAACCAGGTAGAGACTGCGGTTGTTGAGCAGGTAGAAGATGTGGCAGTACACGATGATGATGACCAACGTTGGCCCGAAGAAGATGCATGTCCACACAATCCGGAACTGCATAGGAACACAAGAATGAGGGAACTCTGCAGTAGGGCTACAGGGTTATGCTAGGCAGGTTCAATTTACTCCCAACCACACCCACTCATGTACCCATCCATTTTATATACCCAAAGTTCTCGCCTCAATGACGCTACCTGGGAATTTGTTTCACTAATCTACACCTCTATTGCCAAACCAGTTCTTCCTTATTTCCTCTCTAACTCCAAATTTGTCCAACGTGAATCCATCATCGCGAGTCCTGTGATGGTTAAATATTTTATTTGTAGGTTATCCTCAGTCTCTCACTCATCAAAACATCACCTCTGCGAAAAATTATGCAAATTAAATTTACTATCGTCTAGAGACAGTGGTTAGTTTTTTTGACATGTGCTTTCTCTTAGTCTAAAATTGCAACTATTAGCTTGGGAGGGACCGAACATAATTTTGAGGTTCAGAAGTGATCCTTGTGTTCGAAAAGGCTGACAGCCACAGATCCAGAGATCATACCATGGCAACTGGGGTAGCAAGCCGACAAGTAGGTACAAAAACATGTAACGTAGGATAAACAAATACTCTAGAAGACTTTTCGCTCAGTAGTGAACTTATAAACTTATCATGGCTTGCAGGACACAAAGACAGAATGGATACTGTTAAGACAACACTTCGCTTGGAGACCAAGCATGAAAAAGCTTGTTCTCCAAGCTAAGCTTTGTGTTAACAGTCTATTCTGCATTTGTTTTCATCGTGCCACTTATCGATATTTTATTGCTCTTACACCCAGCTTATCAAGACTTGATGAAGCTTACCCATCAGCGAAGCTTGTTAAATAAAAGCTTATAAAATCATCATTCTTTAAGTATACCTTGAGAGGTATACCTAAAGAAACAGTCATCATCAGTTATTCCTCGATTATTCTGTACCAAGTGAGGACAGATATTAAAATCTACTCATTCTAATTAGGTTTTTTGTTGATAATGAGGAACATAGGAAGTAACAATGATTGGAGTGTGAGGTTTAACACTCTTCTGTTTCACGACCTACACCCGTGACTACCTCACTGGGGTTAAAGATAGTGTGTATGTGTACTAGCCTATTTGTGGATGCAGCAGTCGAGTCACAACTCCTGGCCCCACCTGTTCGCTGGTCACTACTAGGTCCACATTCTCCCTGTTACATCTTACATGAGCTTTATCGTATCTCTTAAAGCTTCTTATAGATTCTGCCTCCACTACATCACTCTCCAAATTGTCCCACTTCCTGACAACTCTGTGAGTGAAGGAATACTTCCTAACATCCCCATGATTAATGAGTTTTCAACTTCCAGGTGAGACCCCTTGTTGCTGTGTCCCATCTCCAAAGTATCCTGTCCCTATCCACCTTCTCAATTCCTCTCAGTATTTTATAAGTCGGTACGACCTCCCTATCTCTCCTGTTATCCAGTCGTTAGGTTGATTTCCCTTAGCCTCTCCGCTTAGGACATACACCTAGCTCCGGGACTAGTCTTGTTGCAAACCTCTGCAGTTTCTCTAATTTCCTTACCTGCTTGGCCAGGTGTGGGTGGTGCATACTCCAATATGGGCCTGACGCACACGGTGTGTGTGTGTGTGTGTGTGTGTGTGTGTGTGTGTGTGTGTGTGTGTGTGTGTGTGTGTGTGTGCGTGTGTGTGTGTGTGCCTGTGTGTGTGTGTGCGTGTGTGTGTGTGTGTGTGTGTGTGTGTGTGTGTGTGTGTGTGTGTGTGTGTGTGTGTGTGTGTGTGTGTGTGTGCGTGTGTGTGTGTGTGTGTGTGTACTCACCTAATTGTACTCACATAATTGTGGTTGCAGGGGTCGAGACTCAGCTCCTGGCCCCGCCTCTTCACTGATCGCTACTGGATCCTCCCTCTCTCTGCTTCTTAAAACTATGTATGGTTCCTGCCTCCACTACTTCACTTGCTAGGCTATTCCACTTGCTGACAACTCTATGACTGAAGAAATACTTCCTAACGTCCCTGTGACTCGTCTGAGTCTTCAGCTTCCAGTTGTGACCCCTTGTCCCTGTGTCCCCTCTCTGGAACATCCTATCTTTGTCCACCTTGTCTATTCCCCGCAGTATCTTGTATGTCGTTATCATGTCTCCCCTGACCCTTCTGTCCTCCAGTGTCGTCAGTCCGATTTCCCTTAACCTTACCTCGTACGACATTCCCTTGAGCTCTGGGACTAGCCTTGTTGCAAACCTTTGTACTTTCTCTAACTTCTTGACGTGCTTGACCAGGTGTGGGTTCCAGACTGGTGCTGCATACTCCAGTATGGGCCTAACATACACAGTGTACAGTGTCTTGAACGATTCCTTATTAAGGTATCGGATCGCTATTCTCAGGTTTGCCAGGCGCCCGTATGCTGCAGCGGTTATTTGGTTGATTTGTGCCTCCGGTGATGTGCTCGGTGTTATGGTCACCCCAAGGTCTTTCTCCCTGAGTGAGGTCTGTAGTCTTTGTCCACCTAGCCTATACTCTGTCTGCGGTCTTCTTTGCCCCTCCCCAATCTTCATGACTTTGCATTTGGCTGGATTGAATTCGAGAAGCCAGTTACTGGATCACATGTCCAGCCTCTCCAGGTCTCTTTGCAGTCCTGCCTCATCCTCGTCCGATTTAATTCTTTTCATCAACTTCACGTCATCTGCGAACAGGGACACTTCAGAGTCTATTCCTTCCATCATGTCGGTCACATATATCAAAAATAGCACTGGTCCTAGAACTGACCCCTGTGGGACCCCGCTCTTAACAGGCGCCCACTGTGATACCTCTTCACGTACCATGACTCGTTGCTGCATCCCTGTCAGGTATTCCCTTATCCATTGCAGTGCCCTTCCTTTTACGTGTGCCTGATCCTCCAGCTTCTGCACTAATCTCTTGTGGGGAACTGTGTCAAAGGCCTTCCTGCAGTCTAGGAAAACGCAATCTACCCAACCCTCTCTCTCGTGTCTTACTTCTGTTACCTTGTCATAAAACTCCAGGAGGTTTGTGATACAAGATTTGCCTTCCATGAACCCATGCTGGTTTTCATTTATAATCTTGTTCCTTTCCAGGTGTTCGACCACTCTCCTCCTGATAATCTTCTCCATGACTTTGCACACAATACATGTCAGAGACACAGGTCTGTAGTTTAGTGCCTCGTTTCTGTTTCCTTTCTTAAATATGGGGACTACATTTGCTGTCTTCCATTTCTCAGGTAGTTGCCCAGTTTCAAGGGATGTGTTGAAGATTGTGGTTAGAGGCACACACAGCATCTCTGCTCCTTCTCTAAGGACCCATGGGGAGATGTTGTCCGGTCCCATCGCCTTTGAGGTGTCAAGGTCACTTAAGAGCTTCTTCACCTCCTCCTCAGTTGTTCGTATGTCATCCAACACTTGTTGGTATATTCCCTCTTGATGTTCCCTTCTGTGCTGTCTTCCCACAGCCCTTCCTGTCTCTACTGTAAAAACTTCCTTAAATCTCCTGTTCAGCTCCTCACATACCTCCTGATCATTTCTTGTGAGTTCTCCACCTTCTGTCCTTAATCTGATCACCTGGTCTTTGACTGTTGTCTTCCTCCTGATGTGGCTATACAACAGTTTCGGGTCAGTCTTGATTCTCGATGCTATGTCATTTTCATACGGTCGCTGGGCCTCCCTCCTTACCTGTGCGTACTCATTCCTGGCTCTGCGACTGATCTCCCTATTTTCGTGTGTTCTCTGCCTTCTGTACTTTTTCCATTCTCTATTGCACTTTGTTTTTGCCTCCTTACACCGTCGGGTAAACCAGGGGCTTGTTCTGGTCTTCCCGTTGTTACTGTTGCCCTTGGGAATGAACCTTTCCACTGCTTCCTTGCATTTTGTTGCTACATATTCCATCATTTCATTTACTGGCTTTCCTGCCAGTTCTCTGTCCCACTGGACCTCCCGCAGGAAGTTCTTCAACCCTATGTAGTCCCCTCTTTTATAGTCAGGCTTTTCCCATTCTACTCCTGTTATTCTCTCCACTTGCAGCTCGACTATGTATTCAAAGCACAGAACCACGTGGTCGCTAGCTCCTAGGGGACTCTCATACTTGATGTCCTCAATGTCTGAACTGCCCAGGGTGAACACAAGGTCCAATCTTGCTGGTTCATCCTCCCCTCTCACTCTGGTAGTGTCCTTAACATGTTGGTGCATGAGGTTTTCCAGCACCACGTCCAACATCCTGGCTCTCCATGTTTCGGGACCCCCATGTGGCTCCAGGTTTTCCCAGTCAATCTCCCTGTGGATGAAATCCCCCATAACCAGCAACTTTGCTCTGCTGGAGTGAGCTCATCTTGCCACCTCAGCAAGTGTGTCCACCATTGCTCTGTTGCTCTCTTCATATTCCTCTCTTGGCCTCCTGCAGTTCTGTGGTGGATTATACATCACTGCAATGACCACTTTGTGTTCCCCAGACTGAAGTGTACCTGCTATGTAGTCTCTTTCTCCCGTCTCATCTATTGCTTCCATTTTCTCGAATTTCCATCTGTTTTTTACGAGCAGAGCAACCCCACCTCCCCCCCTGCCCCTTCTATCTTTCCTCATGATCTGGTATCCTGGTGGGAAGATTGCATCTGTTATTGTCTCCATGAGTTTTGTTTCTGTAACTGCTATGATGTCTGGGGACTTCTCATTGATTCTTTCTTGTCATTCCTCATGTTTATTCGTTAATCCATCTGCATTTGTGTATCAAACCTTCAACTTCTGTTCTAATACTGTAACTGTGGTGCGGGGGGTGGAAACAGAGGGATCGGTGTGTGATGGTTGGTTTGGATTGTTCAGTTGCCTTGGGGGTGTCGTGGCTGGAGTCCTTCTGCAGGTGTTTCTGTGGGGTGCGCTTGTCCTTCCATTTGATCCTGGGTTATTCTGCTCTCCTTTTTCATTTCCTCCCATTTCTCCTTTCGTTTTTGAACTCTCTCTTTCATTGTCTTCCTTTCGTCCTGTGTTCTGTGTGTGTGTGTGTGTGTGTGTGTGTGTGTGTGTGTGTGTGTGTGTGTGCGTGTGTGTGTGTGTGTGTGTGTGTGTGTGTGTGTGTGTGTGTGTGAGTGTGTGTGTGTGTGTGTGTGTGTGTGTGTGTGTGTGTGTGTGTGTGTGTGTGTGCGTGTGTGTGTGTGTGTGTGTGTGTGTGTGTGTGTGTGTATGTGTGTGTGTGTGTGAGTGTGTGTGTGTGTGTGTGTGTGTATGTGTGTGTGTATGTGTGTGTGTGTGTGTGTGTGTGTGTGTGTGTGCGTGTGTGTGTGTGTGTGTGTGTGTGTGTGTGTGTGTGTGTGTGTGTGTATGTGTGTGTGTGTGTGTGTGTGCGTGTGTGTGTGTGTGTGTGTGTGTGTGTGTGTGTGTGTGTGTGTGTGTGTGTATGTGTGTGTGTGTGTATGTGTGTGTGTGTGTGTGTGTGTGTGTGTGTGTGTGTGTGTGTGTGTGTGTGCGTGTGTGTGTGTGTGTGTACTCACCTAGTTGTACTCACCTAGTTGAGGTTGCGGGGGTCGAGTCCGTGCTCCTGGCCCCGCCTCTTCACTGATCGCTACTAGGTCACTCTCCCTGAGCCGTGAGCTTTATCATACCTCTGCTTAAAGCTATGTATGGATCCTGCCTCCACTACATCGCTTCCCAAACTATTCCACTTACTGACTACTCTGTGGCTGAAGAAATACTTCATAACATCCCTGTGATTCATCTGTGTCTTCAGCTTCCAACTGTGTCCCCTTGTTACTGTGTCCAATCTCTGGAACATCCTGTCTTTCTCCACCTTGTCAATTCCTCTCAGTATTTTGTATGTCGTTATCATGTCCCCCCTATCTCTCCTGTCCTCCAGTGTCGTCAGGTTGATTTCCCTTAACCTCTCCTCGTAGGACATACCTCTTAGCTCTGGGACTAGTCTTGTTGCAAACCTTTGCACTTTCTCTAGTTTCTTCACGTGCTTGGCTAGGTGTGGGTTCCAAACTGGTGCCGCATACTCCAATATGGGCCTAACGTACACGGTGTACAGGGTCCTGAATGATTCCTTATTAAGATGTCGGAATGCTGTTCTGAGGTTTGCTAGGCGCCCATATGCTGCAGCAGTTATTTGGTTGATGTGCGCTTCAGGAGATGTGCCTGGTGTTATACTCACCCCAAGATCTTTTTCCTTGAGTGAGGTTTGTAGTCTCTGACCCCCTAGACTGTACTCCGTCTGCGGCCTTCTTTGCCCTTCCCCAATCTTCATGACTTTGCACTTGGTGGGATTGAACTCCAGGAGCCAATTGCTGGACCAGGTCTGCAGCCTGTCCAGATCCCTTTGTAGTTCTGCCTGGTCTTCGATCGAGTGTATTCTTCTCATCAACTTCACGTCATCTGCAAACAGGGACACCTCAGAGTCTATTCCTTCCGTCATGTCGTTCACAAATACCAGAAACAGCACTGGTCCTAGGACTGACCCCTGCGGGACCCCGCTGGTCACAGGTGCCCACTCTGACACCTCGCCACGTACCATGACTCGCTGCTGTCTTCCTGACAAGTATTCCCTGATCCATTGTAGTGCCTTCCCTGTTATCCCTGCTTGGTCCTCCAGTTTTTGCACCAATCTCTTGTGTGGAACTGTGTCAAACGCCTTCTTGCAGTCCAAGAAAATGCAATCCACCCACCCCTCTCTCTCTTGTCTTACTGCTGTCACCATGTCATAGAACTCCAGTAGGTTTGTGACACAGGATTTCCCGTCCCTGAGACCATGTTGGCTGCTGTTGATGAGATCATTCCTTTCTAGGTGTTCCACCACTCTTCTCCTGATAATCTTCTCCATGATTTTGCATACTATACATGTCAGTGACACTGGTCTGTAGTTTAATGCTTCATGTCTGTCTCCTTTTTTAAAGATTGGGACTACATTTGCTGTCTTCCATGCCTCAGGCAATCTCCCTGTTTCGATAGATGTATTGAATATTGTTGTTAGGGGTACACATAGCGCCTCTGCTCCCTCTCTCAATACCCATGGGGAGATGTTATCTGGCCCCATTGCCTTTGAGGTATCTAGCTCACTCAGAAGCCTCTTCACTTCTTCCTCGGTTGTGTGCACTGTGTCCAGCACTTGGTGGTGTGCCCCACCTCTCCGTCTTTCTGGAGTCCCTTCTGTCTCCTCTGTGAACACTTCTTTGAATCTCTTGTTGAGTTCTTCACATACTTCACGGTCATTTCTTGTTGTCTCTCCTCCTTCCTTCCTTAGCCTGATTACCTGGTCCTTGACTGTTGTTTTCCTCCTGATGTGGCTGTACAACAGTTTCGGGTCAGATTTGGCTTTCGCTGCTATGTCATTTTCATAATGTCTTTGGGCCTCCCTTCTTATCTGTGCATATTCGTTTCTGGCTCTACGACTGTTCTCCTTATTCTCCTGGGTCCTTTGCCTTCTATATTTCTTCCATTCCCTAGCACACTTGGTTTTTGCCTCCCTGCACCTTTGGGTAAACCATGGGCTCATCCTGGCTTTTTCATTAATCCTGTTACCCTTGGGTTCAAACCTCTCCTCAGCCTCCTTGCATTTTGTTGCTACATATTCCATCATCTCATTAACTGGCTTCCCTGCCAGTTCTCTGTCCCACTGAACCCCGTTCAGGTAGTTCCTCATTCCTGTGTAGTCCCCTTTCTTGTAGATTGGCTTCATTCGTCCTGACCTTCCTGCTTCTCCCTCCACTTGTAGCTCTACTGTGTATTCGAAGCTTAAAACCACATGGTCACTGGCCCCAAGGGGTCTTTCATATGTGATGTCCTCGATATCTGCACTACTGAAGGTGAATACTAAGTCCAGCCTTGCTGGTTCATCCTCTCCTCTCTCTCTTGTAGTGTCCCTTACGTGTTGGTACATGAAGTTCTCCAGTACCACCTCCATCATCTTAGCCCTCCATGTATCTTGGCCCCCATGTGGGTCCAAGTTCTCCCAATCGATCTCCTTGTGGTTAAAGTCACCCATGATCAGGAGCTTTGCCCTGCATGCATGAGC
>NC_091325.1:18849934-18872434 GCF_038502225.1 Cherax quadricarinatus
AACGGGTCATAAAATATATCATACTATATTAAAAAAAAATAGCAAGAAATTTACAGGTGAGATGGAACTGGAAGGAAGTTATGGGCATAACTACCTCGATTAAATTATTACTAGTTCTATCTTAAAGTACTCATGTTGCGCTTCTGTCACTCACAGAGCCATGTACCACTGGTTTTACTTCTGGTTGCCAGCAGTTCTGCTGTGACTCTTACAACCCTCTACTCTCACCACTACTAATATTGTTGGCTCTGTTGTCTCGGTGTTAACTGATAGTCCTGGACATCAGGAATCTCTTGACTTCTTATTGCTCCCTGTACCGAATTCATATGAGGGGTCCACGTGAGTGTAATGTGGGTTTAGTGTGCGTTTAGTGAGTGGTTGAGTGAGGTCATGCGTGTCCTTGGCGATATCTTGCTCCTATCCTCCCTCACCATATCTTACAGCAAGCTGGTAATAATAACTTATTACGCTTTTTGACATATTTAACAATTTAGGTTGACCAAGCAATCTTGAAGGATGGAGCATGTGGTCCTGAAGGCTTTTACAGGAGTGGATGGATTCTCTTAATCCAGCATAAATAATCCGAACTGGGTTACGAAAAGAGACACAGAATACTGATGAACTAAAGCTGATAAGACTAACAAGGTTTGCAAGACTCGTTGTGTGATTAATAAAAGTGGAAAATGTTGGCCAGAATATTTTTATGCAAATTCTCTAAAGACAAAAAGAAGAACTCGTTCTTCCAGCACTGAAAATCAAAATACAATGCCTTATACCTTCGCATTTTTTCATCTGTGTGTTATTATAAGGAAGACTCAGATATGTGAGCTACAGTTCAGCCTCCATTTTGCTCTTACATCGTTCATTTTACCGACTAAAAACTGTTATTCTGCCTTATGTGATTTCCGCTCTCCAGGATGCGGCCCATAACCGTTTATTCACATCCAGGCGCCTATTTGTTTCTATGTAAACAGGGACAGCATAGTAAGGAAACTCGTACAAAAAGAGAATAAAGGTACAATTTTGTGAATCGAACAATACAAAAATTCCCTGCACTTAAGAGAAAGAAGCTTATGACGACGTTTAGGGCCATTGATGTCACAGTGTGACTTGTCAATGGTCCAAGTCGGACCGAAACGTCGACGTCAGCTTCTTTCACTCATGTGCGGGTTATTTGTGTAAACTTTTATATACAAGTGTTGACAAAACTCTTCCGCCTTCCTCTGGTGTTCTACAGCTATACTGAACTAACATTTATTAAACATACGCAGGTGCCTGACTAAAACCCATACTGATAAAAGACTGGATATGTGGGTGACGGACGACAAGGTCGTGCTCTACGGACTACCTTACCATACCAGTTAACGAACTTCCCAGGGACAGTCCCAGCAAAATCAACTGTAATCAAATCATGAGGGTAGGAAACCCCAAATGTAGTTCAATACCCTCAGCAAAACAAACACACAGAGAGGACCCTTAATTTAGGAGATGAGGCCGAGTTCCAGCGGTAACAGGAGGGCGCACACGATCAATTACTGGCCTAGAATTATCCTTGTTACATATGAGAGCATCAATGCGATTTCATCTGCAGGGAAAATGTCAACTGAATGTGTAGATTCTGCAGTATCGTTATAAATTCTAAGGCATTTATAATAATAATAATAATAATAATAATAATAATAATAATAATAATAATAATAATAATAATAATAATAATAATAATAATAATAATACCTGTTTGACAACATTTTCAAATCTTGGTACAGAGAAAATATTCTACAGCTCTATAGTGCTTGCCTAACCTATTGGTAGGGCTTCCACACTTATGATCACCTCTCAGTTACTCCTGCCTTAACTATGTACATGGTTGTGTTCCCTTTACCAGTTACAAGGCAAAGTTACCAGTTGTTTCAGTCTGGTCGAGGAGAGATAAAGCCTGAGTAGCCAGCTTGTATGCAGGTAATCACGTAAGACTGAAAATTACTCTCATTACCTGAATCAGAGAATACTTTCCTTAGTGAGGAACTTAGTGTTGAGTGAGAGTGCCTACATACTAGAAGTGAGTTAGATGACGCCTACTTACTAGGTATGAACCACTGGGTACCTGCTTACCAAGACTGAGATAGATGAGGGGTACCTAATAGGAATGAATCATAAAGTGCCTATTTACTAGGGGTAGGCTAGAAGCTGCCTACATGCTTTGGGTGAGGGAGAGAGAGAGAGAGAGAGAGAGAGAGGGTTCGCTCACTAGGGGTGAGCCAGAGAATGCCTAATTACCAGGAACGAGCTACTTCTAAAGGTGAGCCAGAGAGTGCCTAATTACCAGGAATGAGCAAGAGGGTGAACACTTACTAGGGGTGAGCCACAGAGTACATAAGATGACTTTGAGAGTTGTGGGAGTGAAAGTGGCGGCGTAGTGCAGTGGACGGATGATGCCGATGTAGTGGTTGAGAGCCACAACCAGGAGATGAAGAATCTGGATGAGGATGCCACACAGCCTCAGTACCTCCAGCGAGAGCTTGATGCACTCAGGGATGTGTACCTTCTGCACCATTGGCAGGTACATATTTGCCACCAAACCTGCAATAATACAAGTCAAACAGCATTCACAAGCATATAAATATTAAGCAAAGAAATAATGAGATTCCGGACTATCTAGTTCTGCAAAGAGACTTTCAACTCGTGTAATATTGGAGGGTCGATCCACCGTCCTCCAAGCGCCGCCCGGTTAGTGTTGGCTGCCTTCTACCAATAGATCCAAGTGTCAGAAAGTTGAACTACATCTCATTTTAAATAAAGCAACGATGCTCATTAATTTAAGAACATAAGATAGACGGAACACTGCAGCAAGTCTACTGGCCTATGCGAGGCAGGTACAAGTCACCTCCCGGTTTAAATCAATGACCCACCTAGTCAGGTCAGGTCACATTCACTTAAGGAAGGGGCACGGCATCAGACGTATTAGCACAAGCTAGTCAGGTCCAACTCACACCCACCCACACCCACTCATGAATTTATCTAACCTATTTTTAAAGTTACACAACGTCTTAGCTTCTATAACTGTACTCGGGAGTTTGTTCCACTCATCCACAACTCTATTACCAAACCAGTGCTTTCCTATATCCTTCCTGAATCTGATTTTCCAACTTAAAGCCATTGCTGCGAGTCCTGTCTTGGCTAGATATTTTTAGCACGCTATTTATATTCTCTTTATTTATTCCTATTTTCCATTTATACACTTTAGTCATATCCTCCCTAATTCTACGCCTTTTAAGAGAGTGCAGATTCAGGGCCCTCAGTCTATCCTCATAGGGAAGATTTCTGATACATGGGATCAACTTTGTCATCCTCCTCTGTACGTTTTCCAGAGCATTTATATCCATTCTGTAATACGGTGACCAGAACTGAGCAGCATAGTTTAAATGAGGCCTAACCAAGGATATACAGAGTTGAAGAACAACCTGAGGACTTCTATTATTTATGCTTCTAGATATGAAGCCAAGGATTCTGTTAGTTTTATTGCGAACACTTATGCACTGTTGTCTTGGTTTTAGGTTACTGCTAACCAGAACTCCTAAATCCTTTTCGCGATCAGTAATAATAAGATCTACATTATTTAGTTAATATGTGGCATGGTTATTTTCTTGTTCAATATTTAGAACTTTGCATTTGTCGGTAAAAACTTTTTATGTTTAAGTTGACTACTAATTAAAAACTGACCTGACTATTATGTATGTGTAGCTGCAGTAGATTTTTTATTTCCTGTTTTGTAAGGAAATGTAGATTAAGCTCTCCTTCCAGGGTGCTAGCATAGGCCCAGGATGAAGACCAGGGTGCTAGCATAGGCCCACGATAATGACAAGGGTGCTAGCATATGCTCAGGATAATGACAAGGGTGCTAGCATAGGCCCAGGATGATGACAAGGGTGCTAGCATAGGCCCAGGATGAAGACAAGGGTGCTAGCATAGGCCCAGGATGATGACAAGGGTGCTAGCATAGGCCCAGGATGAAGACAAGGGTGCTAGCATAGGCCCAGGATGATGACAAGGGTGCTAGCATAGGCCCAGGATGAAGACAAGGGTGCTAGCATAGGCCCAGGATGAAGACAAGGGTGCTAGCATAGGCCCAGGATGATGACAAGGGTGCTAGCATAGGCCCAGGATGATGACAAGGGTGCTAGCATAGGCCCAGGATAATGACAAGGGTGCTAGCATAGGCCCAGAATGATGACAAGGGTGCTAGCATAGGCCCAGGATGAAGACAAGGGTGCTAGCATAGGCCCAGGATAATGACAAGGGTGCTAGCATAGGCCCAGGATAATGACAAGGGTGCTAGCATAGGCCCAGGATAATGACAAGGGTGCTAGTATAGGCCCACGATAATGACAAGGATGCTAGCATAGGCCCAGGATAATGACAAGGGTGCTAGCATAGGCCCAGGATAATGACAAGGGTGCTAGCATATGCTCAGGATAATGACAAGGGTGCTAGCATAGGCCCAGGATGATGACAAGGGTGCTAGCATAGGCCCAGAATGAAGACAAGGGTGCTAGCATAGGCCCAGGATGATGACAAGGGTGCTAGCATAGGCCCAGGATGATGACAAGGGTGCTAGCATAGGCCCAGGATGATGCCAAGGGTGCTAGCATAGGCCCATGATGATGACAAGGGTGCTAGCATAGGCCCAGGATGATGACAAGGGTGCTAGCATAGGCCCAGGATGATGACAAGGGTGCTAGCATAGGCCCAGAATGAAGACAAAGGTGCTAGCATATTCCCAGGATGAAGACAAGAGTGCTAGCATTGGCCCAGGATAATGACAAGGGTGCTAACATAGGCCCACGATAATGACAAGGGTGCTAGCATAGGCCCAGGATAATGACAAGGGTGCTAGCATAGGCCCAGGATAATGACAAGGGTGCTAGCATATGCTCAGGATAATGACAAGGGTGCTAGCATAGGCCCAGGATGATGACAAGGGTGCTAGCATAGGCCCAGAATGAAGACAAGGGTGCTAGCATAGGCCCAGGATGAAGACAAGAGTGCTAGCATAGGCCCAGGATGAAGACAAGGGTGCTAGCATAGGCCCAGGATAATGACAAGGGTGCTAGCATAGGCCCAGGATAATGACAAGGGTGCTAGCATAGGCTCAGGATAATGACAAGGGTGCTAGCATAGGCCCAGGATAATGACAAGGGTGCTAGCATATGCTCAGGATAATGACAAGGGTGCTAGCATAGGCCCAGGATGATGACAAGGGTGCTAGCATAGGCCCAGGATGATGACAAGGGTGCTAGCATAGGCCCAGGATGAAGACAAGAGTGCTAGCATAGGCCCAGGATGAAGACAAGGGTGCTAGCATAGGCCCAAGATAATGACAAGGGTGCTAGCATAGGCCCAGGATGAAGACAAGGGTGCTAGCATAGGCCCAGGATGATGACAAGGGTGCTAGCATAGGACCAGGATGACGACAAGGGTGCTAGCATAGGCCCAGGATGAAGACACGGGTGCTAGCATAGGCCCAGGATAATGACAAGGGTGCTATCATAGGCCCAGGATGAAGACAAGGGTGCTAGCATAGGCCCAGGATGAAGACCAGGGTGCTAGCATAGGCCCAGGATAATGAAAAGGGTGCTAGCATAGGCCCAGGATGATGACAAGGGTGCTAGCATAGGCCCAGGATGAAGACAAGGATGCTAGCATAGGCCCAGGATAATGACAAGGGTGCTAGCATAGGCCCAGGATGAAGACAAGGGTGCTAGCATAGGCCCAGAATGAAGACAAGGGTGCTAGCATAGGCCCAGGATGAAGACAAGGGTGCTAACATAGTCCCAGGATAATGACAAGGGTGCTAGCATAGGCCCAGGATGAAGACAAGGGTGCTAGCATAGGCCCAGGATGATGACAAGAGTGCTAGCATAGGCCCAGGATGAAAACAAGGGTGCTAGCATAGGCCCAGGATAATGACAAGTGTGCTAGCATAGGCCCAAGATGATGACAAAGGTGCTAGCATAGGCCCAGGATAATGACAAGGGTGCTAGCATAGGCCCAGAATAATGACAAGGGTGCTAGCATAGGCCCAGGATAATGACAAGGGTGCTAGCATAGGCCCAGAATGAAGACAAGGGTGCTAGCATAGGCCCAGGATGAAGACAAGAGCGCTAGCATAGGCCCAGGATGAAGACAAGGGTGCTAGCATAGGCCCAGGATGAAGACAAGGGTGCTAGCATTGGCCCAGGATGATGACAAGGGTGCTAGCATAGGCCCAGGATGACGACAAGGGTGCTAGCATAGGCCCAGGATGAAGACACGGGTGCTAGCATAGGCCCAGGATAATGACAAGGGTGCTAGCATAGGCCCAGGACGAAGACAAGGGTGCTAGCATAGGCCCAGGATGAAGACCAGGGTGCTAGCCTAAGCCCAGGATAATGGCAAGGGTGCTAGCATAGGCCCAGGATGATGACAAGGGTGCTAGCATAGTCCCAGGATGATGACAAGGGTGCTAGCATAGGCCCAGGATGAAGACAAGGGTGCTAGCATTGACCCAGGATGATGACAAGGGTGCTAGCATAGGCCCAGGATAATGACAAGGGTGCTAGCATAGGCCCAGGATGATGACAAGGGTGCCTGGAGTTTACCTGGAGAGAGTTCCGGGGGTCAACGCCCCCGCGGCCCTGTCTGTGACCAGGCCTCCTGGTGGATCAGAGCCTGATCAACCAGGCTGTTACTGCTGGCTGCACGCAAACCAACGTACGCGCCACAGCCCGGCTGGTCAGGAACCGACTTTAGGTGCTTGTCCAGTGCCAGCTTGAAGACTGCCAGGGGTCTGTTGGTAATCCCCCTTATGTATGCTGGGAGGAAGTTGAACAGTCTCGGGCCCCTGACACTTATTGTATGGTCTCTTAACGTGCTAGTGACACCCCTCCTTTTCATTGGGGGGATGTTGCATCGTCTGCTAAGTCTTTTGCTTTCGTTTTGAGTGATTTTCGTGTGCAAGTTCGGTACTAGTCCCTCTAGGATTTTCCAGGTGTATATAATCATGTATCTCTCCTGCCTGCGTTCCAGGGAATACAGGTTTAGGAACCTCAAGCGCTCCCAGTAATTGAGGTGTTTTATCTCCGTTATGCGCGCCGTGAAGGTTCTCTGTACATTTTCTAGGTCAGTAATTTCACCTGCCTTGAAAGGTGCTGTTAGTGTGCAGCAATATTCCAGCCTAGATAGAACAAGTGACCTGAAGAGTGTCATCATGGACTTGGCCTCCCTAGTTTTGAAGGTTCTCATTATCCATCCTGTCATTTTTCTAGCAGATGCGATTGATACAATGTTATGGTCCTTGAAGGTGAGATCCTCCGACATGATCACTCCCAGGTCTTTGACGTTGGTGTTTCGCTCTATTTTGTGGCCAGAATTTGTTTTGTACTCTGATGAAGATTTAATTTCCTCGTGTTTACCATATCTGAGTAATTGAAATTTCTCATCGTTGAACTTCATATTGTTTTCTGCAGCCCACTAAAAGATTTGGTTGATGTCCGCCTGGAGCCTTGCAGTGTCTGCAATGGAAGACACTGTCATGCAGATTCGGGTGTCATCTGCAAAGGAAGACACGGTGCTGTGGCTGACATCCTTGTCTATGTCAGATATGAGGATGAGGAACAAGATGGGAGCAAGTACTGTGCCTTGTGGAACAGAGCTTTTCACCGTAGCTGCCTCGGACATTACTCTGTTGACTACTACTCTCTGTGTTCTGTTAGTGAGGAAATTATAGATCCATCGACCGACTTTTCCTGTTATTCCTTTAGCACGCATTTTGTGCGCTATTACGCCATACTCACATTGTCGAAGGCTTTTGCGGAGTCTGTGTATATTACATCTGCATTCTTTTTGTCTTCTAGTGCATCTAGGACCTTGTCGTAGTGATCCAATAGCTGAGACAGACAGGAGCGACCTGTTCTAAACCCATGTTGCCTTGGGTTGTGTAACTGATGGGTTTCTAGATGGGTGGTGATCTTGCTTCTTAGGACCCTTTCAAAGATTTTTATGATATGGGATGTTAGTGCTATCGGTCTGTAGTTCTTTGCTGTTGCTTGACTGCCCCCTTTGTGGAGTGGGGCTATGTCTGTTGTTTTTAGTAACTGTGGGACGACCCCCGTGTCTATGCTCCCTCTCCATAGGATGGTAAAGGCTCGTGATAGGGGCTTCTTGCAGTTCTTGATGAACACGGAGTTCCATGAGTCTGGCCCTGGGGCAGAGTGCTTGGGCATGTCATTTATCGCCTGTTCGAAGTCATTTGGCGTCAGGATAACATCGGATAGGCTTGTGTTAACCAAATTCTGTGGCTCTCTCATAAAAAATTCATTTTGATCTTCGACTCTCAGTCTGGTTAGCGGCTTGCTAAAAACTGAGTCATACTGGGACTTGAGTAGCTCACTCATTTCCTTGCTGTCATCTGTGTAGGACCCATCTTGTTTAAGTAGGGGCCCAATACTGGACGTTGTTCTCGACTTTGATTTGGCATAGGAGAAGAAATACTTTGGGTTTCTGTCGATTTCATTTATGGCTTTTAGTTCTTCCCGCGATTCCTGACTCCTATAAGATTCCTTTAGTTTAAGTTCGATGCTTGCTATTTCTCTGACCAGTGTCTCCCTACGCATTTCAGATATATTGACCTCTTTTAGCCGCCCTGTTATTCTTTTCCGTCGCCTGTAAAGGGAGCGCCTGTCTCTTTCTATTTTACATCTACTCCTCCTTTTTCTTAGAGGAATAAGCCTTGTGCATACATCGAGTGCCACCAAGTTAATCTGTTCTAGGCATAAGTTGGGGCCTGTTGTGCTTAGTATATCTTCCCAGCTTATATCGGTTAGGACTTGGTTTACTTGGTCCCACTTTATGTTTTTGTTAATGAAGTTGAATTTGGTGAATGCTCCCTCGTGACTAGTCTCATTATGTCGGTCTGGGGCTCCGCGCATACATATCTGAACCTCAATTATGTTGTGATCTGAGTATATTGTTTTTGATATGGTGACATTTCTTATCAGATCATCACTGTTAGTGAAGATGAGGTCTAGTGTATTCTCCAGTCTAGTAGGCTCTATTATTTGCTGGTTTAAATTGAATTTTGTGCAGAGATTTAAAAGCTCGTGTGAGTGTGAGTTTTCATCAGAGCTGCCTCCTGGTGTTATTACTGCAACAATATTATTTGCTATATTCCTCCATTTTAGGTGCCTTAAGTTGAAATCCCCCAGGAGCAAGATGTTGGGTGCAGGAGCTGGAAGATTTTCCAGACAGTGGTCAATTTTTAACAGCTGTTCCTGGAATTGCTGGGATGTTGCATCCGGAGGCTTGTAGACTACCACAATGACTAGGTTTTGGTTCTCGACCTTTACTGCTAAAACTTCCACTACATCATTTGAGGCATTAAGCAGTTCTGTGCAAACAAGTGACTCTGCAATGTACAGGCCAATCCCCCCCCCCTTTTGCCTGTTCACTCTGTCACATCTGTATAGGTTGTAACCTGGGATCCATATTTCGTTGTCGCAGTGATCCTTTATGTGGGTCTCAGTGAAAGCCGCGAACATTGTCTTTGCCTCTGCAAGCAGTCCACGGATGAAAGGTATTTTGTTGTTTGTTGCTGGCTTTAGACCCTGTATATTTGCAAAGAAGAATGTCATCGGACTGGTGGTATTGTTGGTACTGGGGGGTATTTTTTTTTTCCGGCATTAGTATCTGTATCTGTTGGTATGGAGTGGAGCCCATCGACTGTGGTTCCACTCCAGGAATGACTGGATTTGGTGTACGATTTCTGCCATTTCCTGCCAGTTTTTTTTTTCCTTCCTGGCACTAAGAAACCTCTCCCTCTTGAGTGGCTGTGGCTACCCAGGTTTTCCCATGGCCTGGATGTTTTGTATCTTTTTGTCCCCTTTAGATGGTGTGCCTGGCAATTTAAGTTATAGCACAGTCTTTCCTGTGCTGAAGAGGTACACATTTCAGGGTGAAAAAGCTTACAGGAAGGGAGTTTGCATTTTCCTGTTGTCATATGGGCACGGCATTTTCTAGGGTGGTCATAGTTGCACGACCCGTCTGTTTTTCCAGATTTCCCATGTCTGCAGATACCAAGTGCATAGTATGTGCACAGGCTTGGTTTCCGTTTGCCTTGGGTTTCTGTGACTATTCCCTGTTGGTGCATGTTTACCTGTCCTATTCCTATCCTCCCTAGCTGACCACAGGGAGGGGTACAAGATCAGCAAGTACAGGGACATTAGCCAACAGTATCAATTTGTCCCAGTGGGATCAGAGACCTTGGGATCATGGGGAAAAAATGCCACACGTTTCCTTAAAGAATTGGGTTCCAGACTCATCGACACCACCAGGTACCCAAGGGCAGCCACTTTCATGTTCCAGCGCCTCAGCGTCGCCATCCAGAGGGGAAATGCTTGCTGCATACTTGGCTCGCGTCCAGCTTCGGAGGAGCTGGAGGAAATTCATGATCTTTGATACATTGTGCCATTGTATTCATGTTTATGTTTTTTTCTGTAAATGTATTCTCTAAATGTATTCTGTTTATTAATAAATGTTCACATAGAATATAAAATGTGCTAGCATAGGCCCAGGATAATGACAAGGGTGCTAGCATAGGCCCAGGATGATGGCAAGGGTGCTAGCATAGGCCCAGGATGATGACAAGGGTGCTAGCATAGGCCCAGGATGATGACAAAGGTGCTAGCATAGGCCCAGGATGATGACAAAGGTGCTAGCATAGGCCCAGGATAATGACAAGGGTGCTAGCATAGGCCCAGGATGATGACAAGGGTGCTAGCATAGGCCCAGGATGATGACAAGGGCGAAAGTTAAGACACTTTTGCAACATCTGGTTAACTTTATTGTAAACGTTTCGCCATCCAGTGGCTTTATCAATACAAATTCTTGGACATAATTAGAAAACAGAAGAACTATATACAAAAGATGAGGTAATCAGTCCTTCAGCCTTGGAGGTGGTGTTTACAACACCGTGGTTGTAGAGATTCTGAAGCACAGGTATATAAGCGCCAGTCTCCTTACCTGTGCTTCAGAATCTCTACAACCACGGTGTTGTAAACACCACGTCCAAGGCTGAGGGACTGATTACCTCATCTTTTGTATATAGTTCTTCTGTTTTCTAATTATGTCCAAGAATTTGTATTGATAAAGCCACTGGATGGCGAAACGTTTACAATAAAGTTAACCAGATGTTGCAAAAGTGTCTTAACTTTCATCTTGTCGGTATTGTATACCTGTCTTGCACAACATGATGACAAGGGTGCTAGCATAGGCCCAGGATGATGACAAGGGTGCTAGCATAGGCCCAGGATGATGACAAGGGTGCTAGCATAGGCCCAGGATGATGACAAGGGTGCTAGCATAGGCCCAGGATGATGACAAGGGTGCTAGCATAGGCCCAGGATGATGACAAGGGTGCTAGCATAGGCCAAGGGTGATGACAAGGGTGCTAGCATAGGCCCAGGATGATGACAAAGGTGCTAGCATATGCCCAGGGTGATGACAAGGGTGCTAGCATAGGCCCATGATGATGACAAGGGTGCTAGCATAGGCCCAGGATGATGACAAAGGTGCTAGCATAGGCCCAGGATGATGACAAGGGTGCTAACAAAGACCCAGTGTTTACAATGGGTGTTTATTAGCATCCTTGTCATCATCCTGGGAAATAATAAAGACCTCGAGTGATAATAAGTTTATTATTATAAACGGGTTTGAACACCGACAATTAAATAAATTAAACACCTATGTAACACTATCTTTTTATCTCTGCCGATAAATATATCATCTCTAGGTTGAGGGACTGATTACCCCAGATTCCCTCCTCTCAACCTCCATTATTTTCTCTGTATTAGACTGATGTAAAGCCACTGGTTGGCGAAACTTTTCCCCAGTAAAATTGCCCAGGTGTTACATAAGTGTTTTATTCATCATTACAAAGGTACTTACAGACTCTGGGAGATGACAGGAGTACTCATAGAGTCCATGGGATGACATGGCAATGACATGGCGGGGTCCATGTGGTACTGGAGGGGGCCAAGTGATAACATGGTGATGATTAGAGTACTCACAGAGATCTCAGGTGATGCCAAGAGTACTCACATAGACACCAGGTGATAGGAGTACTTACAAAGACCCCAGGTGATAGGAGTACTTACTGAGATCCCAGGTGATAGGAGTACTTACAGAAATCCCAGGTGATAGGAGTACTTACAGAAACCCCAGGTGACAGGAGTACTTACAGAGACCCCAGGTGATAGAAGTACTTACAGATACCCCAGGTGATAGGAGTACATACAGAGACCCCAGGTGATAAGAGTACTTACAGAGACCCCAGGTGATAGAAGTACTTACAGACACTCCAGATGATGACAGGAGAAATCACAGAGCTCCCCAGGTTTTGAAAAGGTTAGTCACAGAGACCTCAGCTGATAGGAATACTTAAAAGACATTCCAGATGATGACAGGAGTACTCACAGAGATCCCCAGGTGTTGAAAAGAGTACTCACAGAAACCCCAGGTGATATGAGTATTCTCAGAGACCCCAGGTGATGACAGGAGTACTCTCGGAGACCCCAGGTTATAGGAATACTCACAGAGACCCGAGGCGATATGAGTACTCACAGAAACCCCAGGTGATAGGAGTACTCACAGACACCCCAGGTTATGCCAGGAATACTCACATAGAGTCCACGTAACAGCGAAGAGGGTGTTAGCAGCAGCCAGCGAGAGAGAGAGCCTGACGGTAGGGGAGAGAGGTCGCTTGACCCAGGGCGCAGCGCACACCACCACACTGCTCACCAGGGTTGTCGCCACAGTGAACACAATCAATGCCTGCAGCAGCAACACACTTGTTAAGGGGCACGTAAGTTCCCCCGTCTTCTAATAACTTGTTCATTTTTCCACTATAATCTACCTTGTCCATAATTAGTATTGCATTTGCTTTGTCTGTTTCGTAAGGTGAAGTCCAGGATCTTTCCTTAATTCATAGTATAACTTTACAAATCTTTGAGGACAATTGTGTTGTAGAGGTCTGAGAAAAGTTAAGTTATACTATGAATTAAGGAAAGATCCTGGACATCACCTTACGAAACAGACAAAGCAGCAAATGCGATAGTAATTATGGACAAGGTAGATTATAGTGGAAAATTTAACATATTATTTAAAGACAATTAATACCTCACACTACGTCTCACTAGCTAAGAAATAATAAATTACAGTAATATTCCTACTGATGCTAATACCAATGCCATTCATAAGAACAATAATGATAACAATACAGAGTTAACTCGCATGTAGCTGAGAGGAAAGTTTATCACGGTATTTCGATTCGACTTTGACCATTTGTGTATTGTTCCACTCACGGTATTGTGCCTTTTTGTTCTTAATTATAGCAATGATTATAACTTTATATATTTCGCTGTTAGACATGATAAATGTATCCCCAGTATTATGTATCCCAGTATACTTATGAGGAATATTATTTGTTAATTTAAATCCCTAGAAAGGTAGAGGAGATGAATTATGAGACTCATAATTAACTGCTCATAGGAGAGAGAGAGAGAGAAGCTTATGACGACGTTTCGGTCCGTCTTGGACCATTTACAAGTCAGAGGAAAGTGACTTATGAATGGTTCAAGACGGATCGAAACGTCCTAATTAGCTTCTTTCTCTCCTATGTGTGGGTTATATGTGTATTGTTACAGTCACAATATTGTGCCAGTCACTATATTGTGCCAGTCACTATATTGTGTCAGTCACTATATTGTGTCAGTCACTATATTGTGTCAGTCACTATATTGTGTCAGTCACTATATTGTGTCAGTCACTACATTGTGCCAGTCACTATATTGTGTCAGTCACTATATTGTGTCAGTCACTACATTGTGCCAGTCACTATATTGTGCCAGTCACTATATTGTGCCAGTCACTATATTGTGACTTGCTGTTCTTTACGAGTCACTTGTGACAGATTTGGTAATCTTTACTGTGGAAACGTTTTAGCGAAACGTTTCCATAATAAAGATTCCCAAATCTGTCTAATGTGTTTCATTCTTCAACTTATCAGCTTTCTATTTACGTCAGAGGACAGCTGAAGTTCACCTCCTTCAAGAGATCCATTCCTCAAGCCTCCCAGGGTCCAGAAGCTAGGAGCCAACATTATCAACAAGGCCCAGGGGCTTCAGCTCAACACACTCAAGTCTAGCAGCAGCAGATGCTGATCAATACGTTATGTATGCAACGTCGTGTGTATACCTGTATGCATGAGCGTCATATGTACAGCGTCATGTGTACACCTGTCATTTGTACAGCGTCATGTGTACACCTGTCCATGTTTCATACTCTGCCACATCCTCAAAATAATAAAATATAGAAAACTCGTATTAATTGTGAAAAACCACGATTACAATCTTGACCCAAGAAATTTTTCTTTTCAGCACATCAGCTGTCTCCCACCGAGGCAGGGTCACCCATACAAAAAAGAATAAACGCTTTCACCATCATTCACTTCGCCACTGTCTTGCCAGAGGCGAGTTGAACTTACAACTCAGATGAATCTCTAAGATGGAAAACCCACGCCCCTCTTTCAGAGTGCAGGCACTGGAGTATCCTCCACCCCTCCTTCAGAGTGTAGGCAGTGGAGAATCCCCCACCCCTCCATCAGAGTGCAGGCACTAGAGAACCCCCCACCACTCCTTCAGAGTGTAGGCACTGGAGTATCCTCCACCCCTCCTTCAGAGTGCAGGCACTGGAGTATCCTCCACCCCTCCTTCAGAGTGTAGGCACTGGAGTATCCTCCACCCCTCCTTCAGAGTGCAGGCACTGGAGTATCCTCCACCCCTCCTTCAGAGTGCAGGCACTGGAGTATCCTCCACCCCTCCTTCAGAGTGCAGGCACTGGAGTACCCTCCACCTCTCCTTCAGAGTGCAGGCACTGGAGTATCCTCCACCTCTCCTTCAGAGTGCAGGCACTGGAGAATCACACACCACTCCTTCAGAGTGCAAGCACTGGAGTATCCTTCACCCCTCCTTCAGAGTGCAGGCACTGTAGTATCCTTCACCCCTCCTTCAGAGTGCAGGTACTGGAGTATCCTCCACCCCTACTTCAGAGTGCAGGCACTGGAGTATCCTCCACCCCTCCTTCAGAGTGCAGGCACTGGAGTATCCTCCACCCCTCCTTCAGAGTGCAGGCACTGGAGTACCCTCCACCTCTCCTTCAGAGTGCAGGCACTGGAGTATCCTCCACCCCTCCTTCAGAGTGCAGGCACTGGAGAATCACACACCACTCCTTCAGAGTGCAAGCACTGGAGTATCCTCCACCCCTCCTTCAGAGGGCAGGCACTGTAGTATCCTTCACCCCTCCTTCAGAGTGCAGGTACTGGAGTATCCTCCACCCCTACTTCAGAGTGCAGGCACTGGAGTATCCTCCACCCCTCCTTCAGAGTGCAGGCACTGGAGTATCCCCACCCCTCCTTCAGAATGCAGGCACTCTAGTATTCTCTACCCCTCCTTCAGAGTGCAGGCACTGGAGTATCCCCCACCCCTCCTTCAGAGTGCAGGCACTGGAGTATCCTCCTCACCCTTCCGTCAGAGTGCAGGTACTGGAGTATCCCCCTCACCCTTCCGTCAGAGTGCAGGTACTGGATTATTCCCACCCTCCTTCAGAGTGCAGGTACCAGAGTGTCCCCCACCCCTCCTTCAGAGTGCACACACTGGAGTATCCCCCACCCCTCCTTCAGAGTGCAGGCACTTGCGTGTATCTGCCCTCCTTCAGAGTGCAGGCACTAGAATATCCTCACCCCTCCTACAGAATGCAGATACTGGAGCATTCCCACCCTCTTCTAGAGTGAAGTATCCTTGTCCCTCGTTCAGAGTGCCGGCACTGGAGTATTCCTACTCTCCTTCAGAGTGCCGGCACTGGAGTATTCCTACTCTCCTTCAGAGTGCCGGCACTGGAGTATTCCTATTCTCCTTCAGAGTGCCGGCACTGGAGTATTCCTACTCTCCTTCAGAGTGCCGGCACTCTACTTCCCACCTCCAGGACACATGTGAAGTTAGTTAAGAAAAATATAATACAAATTATATTTATTAATTTGTTATTGGCGAAAATATCATAAATTTGTCAAACTTCAACATGCCATAAAATATTATTTTTTTCTCTTTTTCTTGTCATTTTCCAAATTATTTTCTACTTTTAAGATTCTAGAATCCTGTATGGGAAAATATTTTATTAGATATCTCCCGACAGGAGATAACTAATAGTGGATAACACACTGGCAGCCCGGGGGACTTGAGCTAGAGTTCGTCACGGCCACGCTAGCTGGAGATTCGTCTGTAAAAACTTGCATTTGTGGTCACAGAGGTGCCTGTGCTAACTTTCCTATGGTGTAGAAATATACCTAGTTGGATGAATCTTATTGTGGCTAGCTGGTCTAGTGGCTAACGCGACGGGCTGGAGTTTTGAGACTCTATGACCGCGGGTTCAATTCCGGCCGGGGGTATGGTTTATTTGCAATCGAGTCATTACGATTTCTTGAGTCATGTTGACGGCAGTGAAGGGACTTGAGCTAGAGTTCGTCACGGCCACGCTAGCTGGAGATTCGTCTGTAAAAACTTGCATTTGTGGTCACAGAGGTGCCTGTGCTAACTTTCCTATGGTGTAGAAATATACCTAGTTGGATGAATCTTATTGTGGCTAGCTGGTCTAGTGGCTAACGCGACGGGCTGGAGTTTTGAGACTCTATGACCGCGGGTTCAATCCCGGCCGGGGGTATGGTTTATTTACAAGTGTAACTTGTAAATGGTTCAGGTCGGACCGAAACGTCGTCGTAAGGTTCTCCATACTGACATTTCTAGCTCCTTCCTAAAGGGAGTGGGGAAATGATATGTGAAGCTGTCTGGTTCCAAACTTGGGAGATGGCGGTTTCCAGTCACTTACACGTCGGAATAATGACAGTTTCGACTAGCTTTCATAAACTCGTAAAAAGCTGTGAAAGATACGTTAAAAATCACAGAAGTACAGAAGTCATAGATCTGGCCTTTCTATAACACACTAGAAGCACATCCAAGTCCCTCCATTATTTACGTTTTGGAATGTTACAAACTAACTCTACGGAAACTCACCTCTCATATTCACTAAGTGACCCATTATCCCTAAAGATGTTCATTCCTCTTACACTTTTAAGCGACACGTTTATTTTGTCCGGGATCTGCTCAACCTAATTAAAAAAAAGGAAAGCATACTGCTTGGTCAAGCCTTGTGGCATCTCCTTCAGTTAAGTCTTCCCCAACGTCACGTATATCCAGGTAACACTACGTACTGAAACCTCTTGACACCGTCATATAGAATACACTAAATGTCTTTGCGCTGTGGCACAGTTACTCTAAACCTTAGTTCGACAGTTTTTTTTTTTTTTTGGGGGGGGGGGAGGGTCGGTTTTTAGACTCCAACCTGTTGGACTGTAAAATTTTTAAGTCTTATTAGAATCTTGTTTGTTAATAGGATTGCATATTTTCTAACAGAAACTGCATCTCTCTAGAGTCTCTGTTTATTTAGGCTTCTTTCCCGTCCTTCTGGTGGAGCTGATAGCTGCTCTCCGTCGCATCCATCTGAATTTGATCTGACGTCAACCGCAGTGCAGGAATCAGGTGTACATTCTCTCTCTCTCTCTCTCTCTCTCTCTCTCTCTCTCTCTCTCTCTCTCTCTCTCTCTCTCTCTCTCTCTCTCTCTCTCACTCTCTCTCTTTCTCTCTCTCTCTCTCTCTCTCTCTCTCTCTCTCTCTCTCTCTCTCTCTCTCTCTCTCTCTCTCTCTGTCTCTCTGTCTCTCTGTCTCTCTGTCTCTGTCTCTCTCTGTCTCTCTCTCTCTCTCTCTCTCTCTCTCTCTCTCTCTCTCTCTCTCTCTCCCACCTTAAAACTCTCTACTAAAAAAGTACCTATGACTGGGTGCTTTAATAAAGGTGTTCTGTCGAGAGCCTTCAAGTGGAGTCTAGCGGAGTCTCCTACACGAAAATGTGCAATGGTTACTGTGTTGGTTGGAAGTTTTTTTTTGTTTAGGCTAAAAGCCTATTGACTACACAAGGGTCAGTAAGGTAGTTTCTAACCGCCCATACATCAGGCTACATGACTAGTTTGTTCTCAGTGTATATACAGAGTTAGCGCACACCTCACAGCATATATCCTTTAATTTTCTTCATTACTTTCTCTGTTAAAGTGACATCCATGAGCCTGAAACTTGGAGGATCTCAGAGACATTAACAAAAGCGACACTTTTCATTACCTCTCTGTTATTAAAGTTGTTTAAAGATGTGAGCTCTTTCCACATCTTTGTGTTCTCCTTTCCTCTCTTTACTCCAGTTTTAAAATTTTCCTGATCACGGTCTGCCGTTTCTTTTTTCTTTCTTCTTATTGTTTACATGCTAATGAATATTTAATTATTATTTACCTCATACCCATATTTTTATTTAATTTTTACCTCTTATCTATTAAAGTTTTTTTTTTCGTCTGAGAAACACCCTAATTCCCTTTTTCTAAATACTGTTTTTAAACAGTAAACAAAAACAATATTTAAAAACAGTAAAATACATTTGAAAACAGTAAACAACAACATTTGAAAACAGTAAATAACATTTGAAAACAGCAAACAACAACAACATTTGAAAACAGTAAACAACAACAATTAAAAACAGTAAGCAACAACAATATTTGGAAACAGTAAAGAACAATATTTGAAAGCAAACAACATTTCAAAAAGTAAACAAGGTTTAAAAACAGTACACAATAACAGTCACGTTGTTTATTTTAGTTGAGCCTTTCAAAGTGGGCTACCGCAGTTCACTAACATTCTCACGAGAACCATCAAGTATTCCAGTGTCGTGTTTCGCGAATTCCTATACTGTAATGATCTTACGCACTTGGAAAATGGCAGACCATGAGGTTTAATCCGACTATGGATAAGGTAGCTCCAGTTACCCAAATAAAGAGCTCTTCACCAGCTTCAAGACGTCCCGAGTAAAGGAAAATTAAATTACATTGCTGTCAACATGGGGTTATAAGAGACGTGAATGCTCGGGTGTTGGCAAGAGGTTTGGGGTTAGAAGATAAAGAATCTAACACAAAGTGGGAGTTGTAACAGTTGCTTTTTCCTGATGACACTGTGCTCTTGGGAGATTCTGGAGAGAAGTTGCTGAGGTTGGTGGATGAATTTGGTAGGGTATGTAAAAGACGAAAATTGAAAGTGAATATAGGAAAGAGTAAGGTGATGAGGACAGCAAAAGAATTAGGTAACGAAAGACTGGAAGGAAAGAGTATGGAGGAGGTGAATGTATTCAGATATTTAGGAGTGGACGTGTCAGCAGATGGGTCTATGAAAGATGAGGTGAATAATAGAATTGACGGGGGAGGGGGGAAGGTGAGTGGTGCACTGATGAGTCTGTGGAGACAAAGAACATTATCCATGGAAGCAAAGAAGAGGAATGTATGAGAGTGAAGTTATACCAGTGCTCTTATATGGGTGTGACGCATGAGTGGTGAATGTTGCAGCGAGGAGATGGCTGGAGGCAGTGGAGATGTCATATCTGAGGGCAATGTGTTGTGTAAATATAATGGAGAGAATTCATAGTTTGGAAATTAGGAGGAGGTGCGGCATTACCAAAACTATTATCCAGAGGGCTGAGGAGGGGTTGTTGAGGTGGTTCGGACATGTAGAGAGAATGGAACGAAATAGAATGACTTCGAGTGTATAATCTCTGTAGCGGAGGGAAGGCGGGGTAGGGGTCGGCCTAGGAAAGGTTGGAGGGAGGGAGGTTAAAGGAGGTTTTGTGTGAGAGGGGCTTGGACTTCCAGCAAGCATGCCTGAGCGTGTTAGGAGCGAATGGAGGCATATGGTCAAATGGTGTTTAGGACTTGATGTGCTGTTGGAGTGTGAGCAAGGTAACATTTATGAAGGGATTCAGGGAAACAGGCAGGCCGGACTTGAGTCCTGGAGATGGGAGGTACAGTGTCTACACTCTGAAGGAGGGGTGTTAATGTTGCAGTTTTATAACTGTAGTGTAAGAGCGCCTCTGGCAGGACAGTGATGGAGTGAGTAATGGTAAAAGTTTTTCTTTCTCGGGCCACCCTACCTTGGTGGAAAACGGTCGATGTGTTAATAAAAAAAATAAATTAATTAACAAAATCGTTTTGTCCATATATGGATTTGATCATGTCAATGACATTATGAAGCCTACTGTGTGGGTGAAACCTTGTGGTTAATAAAAGTATCAACTTTGTCGGTTTTTAAATAAACCTCGAGATCTGTCATGGCCTTGCATATATACTCCGAGATGTGTATGTCTCTCAGTGTAACATACATATTGAGAGTTTTCTTTATTAAATCTCCATTGAATGAATTAAAGTATTCTTGGCTGGTGGTGTTACAGGTGGCATGCAACCTTAATACCTTTGTGCAGACGATAAGCTTTAAACCCCATTAGGCAACCATCAGGGCATCTTGTAGAAGGGTGCACTGAAGGAGATGCTCGAGGTCACGCCTTTCCACCTCCTTGTGTGTCCAATTAATCGTTGGCTTTGTTGCTTCTTCAGTAAATGGAAAACGTTAGTCTTTTAATGGGGTTTCGAGTCATGTCGGCGTTCCCGCAAATGAGTTTGCATATTGCTTTTGCACGTTCCCCCTCCGGTGAACTCGGCAATGATTGTGTGTATTTATTTTGCAAGTTCTTCCATCACTAGTCCCCTTTAATGAACTTGAATATTGTCTCTCATGTTCCCCAGTCAATGGTTCTCGAGAATAAATCTCCATATTGCTCTTCACCTTCTACCAGTCCTTCTCGGCAATAATAATGCATATAGTGTTTCACATTTCCTTATGGGTTATATTTCCCATCCCTCACCGTCTGTTGTACTTTCCTGACCACCTAGTTCTGGTATCATCACAAGTAAACACACTAGTAAACACATTTTATTGAACAATGTTGCAGTAATACACTTCTCTTCATGGCGCCATAATGTGCGAGTTTTCAAATTAGGATTTTTCATTCATCACATCAGTGTTTCTTCCTAGTTATCTCATGGAGAGAATTTGCTTTTTTAGTAATGGAAAGTGCAAAATTCGTGTGTGATCCTCAGTGGTGGAGGCTTGAGTTTCTATTCTCTAATCGTCAGACACACGCCGTCTAATAGTTTTCGAAGGAGAGTCGTGGAAACTTACACTGGTACCTCAGAACATACATAACAACATAATATAAGAATGGAAGAACACTGCAGGAAGCCTACTGGCCCATACAAGGCAAGTCCTTATTAAAACGACCCCTACCCAAAGCTACCCAAGAATTTACTCCCGTACCTAATGACACAAATCAAACCCAGCCCCTCCCACTCATATATTTGTCCAGTCTCTTTTTAAAGCTACCCAAGGTCCTAGGCTTGATCACCCTGCTCGGAAGATTGTTTCACCCATCCACAACTCTGTTCGAAAACCAGTACTTACCTATGTCCTTTCTAAATCGAAATTTATCCAACTTAAATCCATTATTTCTGGTTCTTACCTAGTTCGACACCCTCAGCACTTTATTAATATCACCTCTGTTTATGCCCATCATCCACTTATACACTCCAATGATATCTCCCCTCATTCTACGTCTCTCCAGCGAGTGGAGGCAAAGTAGCACCTTGTGGTAGACTGCATATTTAATCAAGGTACACATTAAATGTATTATCCGCAAATCTTAGTACACTAGATGACATTAACTTTCTCACCTCTCGTATATGACAGTAACTCCTTCACAGGGAAAAAGCTACCTGGGGCTTTTGTATCAGCTAATGATCAGGGATATTAGCTTTGCACAGCATACTGTCAAATCAAACACACAAATTCAAAACTTGTGTCTCTGTTTTTAGGACTCCACTAAAACTAGAGTCTTTTCTTTTTTTTTACCTCAGGGACACTAGCTGTAGAACAGACATTAACTGGGACAACTTTTCCCTCTGTGTAAGGCTTCATCAAGTCGTGTGTCAGTTTTCAAGTTTATCAGAAATATGCTATATTACCCAGCTTGGACTTCTAAGTTTCCACTCTCTGTCACTGTACTTAGTGATTGTTATTTTCAATGCCTCCACAACTGTCATACCTGAGTTTCCTCATTATAATACAGAGCAATATAAGCTACAGATGTATAGAGCCTATAGAGCCTCCATGTGAACTTTCTTTCTGTAATACAGAGCTATGTGAGCCACAACTGTTTAGAGCTAGTGAGTAAATTTCCCCCTAGTAATAAAAAACTATATAAACCATAGTAACATAGAACTTTTAAAACACTGACCTGACACACAAAATCTGAGTGCAGTGTTAATCTGACGAAAATACTTAAGGATTAATATCCCGGATGCGTATTATTCCAGAAAACCCCAGAAAAAAAAATATATGGCTTACTTTCATTCGGGTTAATCATAGTATACCATCCACAGCAGTCGAT
>NC_091325.1:18877434-18972434 GCF_038502225.1 Cherax quadricarinatus
CCCTTTTAGTTCATTAAAGTTAATAAGGGGACACATGCATCAGAAAGTCACCACATCGCTTACATCCACTTTCGTTAAATTCACTACTCACAATTTTACATATTACGAAGTTAAATACGCACTTTTACTTTGAACATCTTCAAAACACTCTCATAAATCATTTGAATACTCACAAAAAATACCTTTATACATTTCCAAACAACACTGAAATACTCCAAAAACATCATTCGAACACCCCCAAATCACCTCTGAATACTCCCAGAACACCTTCATAAGTACTCTTGCACATCATTTGAACACCTTCATAAGTACTCTCATAATCAATTGTACACCTTCAAAAAACACCTTTGAATACTCACATAAACACCCTTGAACACCTTCAAAACACCTTCAAAGCACTCTCATAATCATTTGAACACACTCAAAACACCTTTGAATAACCTCAAAACACCTTTGAACACCTTCAAAACACCCTTGAACACCTTCAAAACACCCTTGAACACCTTCAAAAACAACATTTGAACACACTCAAAACACCTTTGAACATTTCCAAAACACTATTTGAGTACTCCCAAATAAGATTTGACATCTCTAATTTATCTGCACTTACACATTTCATTAAATTACAACTCATCCCTCAGTCTCCAGACTAGGCATTTTCTCGTTTTTACCCTTTTAGTTCATTAAAGTTATTAAGGGGACACAATACATCAGAAAAAAAAGTCACAAAAACTAACTCAAACACTTTACTTTGAACACCCCCAAAACACTCTCATAATCATTTGAATACTCACATAACACCCTTGAACACCTTCAAAACACTCTCTTAAATCATTTGAATACTCACAAAAATACCTTTATACATTTCCAAACAACACTGAAATACTCCAAAACATCATTCGAACACCCCCAAAATCACCTCTGAATACTCCCAGAACACCTTCATAAGTACTCTTGCACATCATTTGAACACCTTCATAAGTACTCTCATAATCATTTGTACACCTTCAAAAACACCTTTGAATACTCACATAAACACCCTTGAACACCTTCAAAACACCTTTGAATAACCTCAAAACACCTTCGAACACCTTCAAAACACCCTTGAACACCTTCAAAACACCCTTGAACACCTTCAAAAACAACATTTGAACACACTCAAAACACCTTTGAACACCTTTGAACATTTCCAAAACACTATTTGAGTACTCCCAAATATGATTTAACATCTCTAATTTATCTGCACTTACACATTTCATTAAATTACAACTCATCCCTCAGTCTCCAGACTAGGCATTTTCTCGTTTTTACCCTTTAGTTCATTAAAGTTATTAAGGGGACACAATACATCAGAAAAAAAAAAGTCACAAAAACTAACTCAAACACTTTACTTTGAACACCCCCAAAAACACTCTCATAATCATTTGAATACTCACATAAACACCCTTGAACACCTTCAAAACACTCTTGAACACCTTCAAAAACACCTTTGAACATTTCCAATCAACACTGAAACACTTCCAAAAAACACAATTTGAGTACTCCCAATTACACCATTGATTACTACTAAAACACCGCTGAATTCAATCAAAACACCCTTCAACACCTTCAAACACCCTTGAACACCTTCAAAACACTCTTGAACACCTTCAAAAACACCTTTGAACATTTCCAATCAACACTGAAACACTTCCAAAAAACACAATTTGAGTACTCCCAATTACACCACTGATTACTACTAAAACACCGCTGATTTCAATCAAAATACCCTTCAACACCTTCAAACACCCTTGAACACACTCAAAACACCCTTCAACACCTTCAAAAACACCTTTGAACACCTTCAAAACACCTTTGAACACCTTCAAAACACTCATAATCATTTGAACACACTCAAAAACACCTTTGAATAACCTCAAAACACCTTTGAACACCTTCAAACACCCTTGAACACCTTCAAAACACTCTTGAACACCTTCAAAAACACCTTTGAACATTTCCAAAACACTATTTGAGTACTCCCAATTACACCACTGATTACTACTAAAACACCGCTGATTTCAATCAAAACACCCTTCAACACCTTCAAACACCCTTGAACACACTCAAAACACCCTTCAACACCTTCAAAAACACCTTTGAACACCTTCAAAACACCTTTGAACACCTTCAAAACACTCTCATAATCATTTGAACACACTCAAAACACCTTTGAATAACCTCAAAACACCTTTGAACACCTTCAAAACACCCTTGAACACCCTTGATCACCTTCAAAAAAACAACATTTGAACACACTCAAAACACCTTTGAACACCTTTGAACATTTCCAAACAACACTGAAACACTTCCAAAAACACCATTTGAGTACTCCCAAATACACCACTGAATACTAAAACACCACTGAATACACTCAAAACACCACCAAAATCACCATAAACTAAGATCAACACCCACATCCCACAACACCCACAACCCACAACACCCACAATTTTTTCTCGTTTTATCTAATTTCATCAGAAAGTCACAACACCCACACCTCCCATTTTTTTCTCGTTTTAACCCTTTTAGTTCATTAAAGTTAATAAGGGGACACACTACATCAGAAAAAGTCACAAAAACAACCCACTTATAACGTCTTTTCGGTATCTCTAGTTCGACAACAACACCCACATCCCACAACACCCACATCCCACATCCCACACACACACACAGACACACACACACACACATCCCTAACCTAGCCTAACCTAACCTAACTTATCCTAACCTAACCTAACCTAACCTAACCTAACCTAACCTAACCGAACCTACCCTAACCTAACCTTACCTAACATAACCTAACCTAGCCTAACCTAACCTAACCTAACTTAACCTAACCCAACCTAACCTAACCTAACCTAGCCTAACCTAACCTAACTTAACCTAACCTAACCTAACCTAACCGAACCTACCCTAACCTAACCTTACCTAACATAACCTAACCTAGCCTAACCTAACCTAACCTAACTTAACCTAACCCAACCTAACCTAACCTAACCTAGCCTAACCTAACTTAACCTAATCTAACCTTGCCTAACCTACCCTAACCTAACCTAACCTATCTTAACCTAACCCAACCTAACCTAGCCGAACCTATCCTAACCTAACCTAAAATATATTGGAACACTTCCAAAATACATTAGAGTACTCCAGAATTACTTTGAACGACTCCATTTTGGATATTTCCAAATTAGTTTTGAAAACTTTATCGTAAAATCGAACATTATTTTCTTGTTGGTAAACACTCTCAATGGTAGAAATATTTACTCGATTTCCGAATAGAAACACTTTCCTCGCTCTGAGAGACTCATTGTGGGTCACCCCTTCCCCCCCAACACCACTGGGTAATGCGGTTCACACCCAAGGTAGATTTAAGATAATCATGAACACCTGCGTCAACTCAGGACAGACAGACAGACGCCATGAAATGCGGGTAACATCCAAGGTAGAAAATCATCTCTTTCCAGACCAACTGTCTATCCTAACCCAACCTAACCTAACCTAACCTAATTCCTAACCTAACCTAACCTCACCTAACCGAACCTAACCTAACTCCATCAATCACCTCTATCCTAACCTAACCTAACCCAACCTAACTCCATCAAACACCTCGAATACTACCTAACTTAACCTAACCTAACCTTACCTAACCTACCGAACCTAACCTAACCTAACCTAACCTATCCTAACCTGTCCTAACCTAACCTAACCTATCCTAACCTAACCTAACCTAACTTATCCTAAGCTAACCTAACCTAACTTATCCTAACCTAACCTATCCTAACCTAACCTAACCTAAAATAACGAACCTAACCTAACTTATCCTAATCTAATCTAACCTAACCTAACCTAACTTATCCTAACCTAACCTAACTTATCCTAACCTAACCTAACCTAACCTAAAATAACCTAACCTAACTTATCCTAACCTAACTTATCCTAACCTACTCACTTTACTTTGAACACCTTCAAAACACTCTCATACATCATTTGAGACCCCCTTTTCTCAATATCTCTCATCCACAACCTTTATCATCTCACTACAGAACAACCCCAAGATTACTTCGAACACTCTCATAAAGCATTTGAGTACTCACATAAACACTTTTGAACATTTCCAAACAACACTGAAGCACTTCCAAAATATCATTTTGATTACTCCCAAATAAGATTTGACAGCTCTAATTTATCTACACTTACACATTTCATTAAATTACATCTCATCCCCCCAAACTCCTCCCTCATTCTCCAGACTTTACAACATTAGCACAAAAAAAAACTAACTCATACACTTATGACATGAGACATTACCATATCTAACACACTGACTAACTTTGAACCAACTCTGAACACCACTGATCTTCTTCAAAAAATGCTCTGCACATCATTTGAACACCTTCAAAAAACACCATCAAACACCTCCGAATACTCCCCAAAAACACTACTGATTACTACCAAATCACCACTGAATACTACCAATCACCGTCAAAATCACCAGAAACTAAGTTTAACATCACCATCTAACATCCTTTTTATAGAAATCCCCTCAAATCACTATAACCAAGAACTCCCTCCCCATTTGACGCATAAAAAAAAAAGCATGAACACAAACCTAATACGCAAACACTTAGTACATGATCACCATCAACTGAAAACATATCTTGTACACACACATAATATAAGACAATCACCAACTACAATCACCCATGTTCACTTACCTCAAAATCACTAATATCACAGAAAACAATCATTTTTATAAACATTTCACACACACACACACAAAAAAAAAAATCATATTTGACAATATCTAAGCGCACTCACCTCACTACCACCAACACACGATGTCTCACCTCACAGGACCGACAAGCTCACCTCCAGTGACGTCACACTCCCATTGTGTTACTTGGTGGTTGGTAACATCACACCTAACCCCCCCCCCCCTTGTTTCAACCTGTTGTACCCTACATTATCTAAGAACACTATATCCAAGACGATTACCAGATTTTATGATCCCCAACACCAAGATCACAGAAAACACACATTTTTATAATTATTCACACAAAAATCACGATCACCAATTCCATATCATGTTTACCGTCATCTATCAACACTAATCACCAAGATCACCAAAAAAATCTAAGATCATGCATCTCAAAACTACTATGATCACTGAAAACACTTATTTTTTAAACATTCGCACAAAAATAAGACATACACAAAAATACCACAACACTTCCACCAACATCTATAACATAACATGAGCACTATAACATATCACTATCACAAAAAAAAAATAATACACAGACACCCACATATACATTTCAATTGCAAATTTAAGACATGAGACATACACACCAAATCTAAGACATTCACCTCCAATTAAGACATACACATCACCCCTAAAACTTCCTTCCTTATTCATTCCGTATATCTCCTAGAGCTGTTTTAACCCCGACGGATCCATCACGACGTAGGAGCCAGAGTGTAGTAGGTGGTGTTGGAGTGGTGATGGTTCCTCTAGCTCCTACGTCGTGATGGATCCGTCGGGGTTAAAACAGCTCTAGGAGATATACGGAATGAATAAGGAAGGAAGTTTTAGGGGTGATGTGTATGTCTTAATTGGAGGTGAATGTCTTAGATTTGGTGTGTATGTCTCATGTCTTAAATTTGCAATTGAAATGTATATGTGGGTGTCTGTGTATTATTTTTTTTTTGTGATAGTGATATGTTATAGTGCTCATGTTATGTTATAGATGTTGGTGGAAGTGTTGTGGTATTTTTGTGTATGTCTTATTTTTGTGCGAATGTTTAAAAAATAAGTGTTTTCAGTGATCATAGTAGTTTTGAGATGCATGATCTTAGATTTTTTTGGTGATCTTGGTGATTAGTGTTGATAGATGACGGTAAACATGATATGGAATTGGTGATCGTGATTTTTGTGTGAATAATTATAAAAATGTGTGTTTTCTGTGATCTTGGTGTTGGGGATCATAAAATCTGGTAATCGTCTTGGATATAGTGTTCTTAGATAATGTAGGGTACAACAGGTTGAAACAAGGGGGGGGGGGGTAACACAATGGGAGTTAGGTGTGATGTTACCAACCACCAAGTAACACAATGGGAGTGTGACGTCACTGGAGGTGAGCTTGTAGGTCCTGTGAGGTGAGACATCGTGTGTTGGTGGTAGTGAGGTGAGTGCGCTTAGATATTGTCAAATATGATTTTTTTTTTCTGTGTGTGTGAAATGTTTATAAAAATGATTGTTTTCTGTGATATTAGTGATTTTGAGGTAAGTGAACATGGGTGATTGTAGTTGGTGATTGTCTTATATTATGTGTGTGTACAAGATATGTTTTCAGTTGATGGTGATCATGTACTAAGTGTTTGCGTATTAGGTTTGTGTTCATGCTTTTTTTTTTTTCATGCGTCAAATGGGGAGGGAGTTCTTGGTTATAGTGATTTGAGGGGATTTCTATAAAAAGGATGTTAGATGGTGATGTTAAACTTAGTTTCTGGTGATTTTGACGGTGATTGGTAGTATTCAGTGGTGATTTGGTAGTAATCAGTAGTGTTTTTGGGGAGTATTCGGAGGTGTTTGATGGTGTTTTTTGAAGGTGTTCAAATGATGTGCAGAGCATTTTTTGAAGAAGATCAGTGGTGTTCAGAGTTGGTTCAAAGTTAGTCAGTGTGTTAGATATGGTAATGTCTCATGTCATAAGTGTATGAGTTAGTTTTTTTTTGTGCTAATGTTGTAAAGTCTGGAGAATGAGGGAGGAGTTTGGGGGGATGAGATGTAATTTAATGAAATGTGTAAGTGTAGATAAATTAGAGCTGTCAAATCTTATTTGGGAGTAATCAAAATGATATTTTGGAAGTGCTTCAGTGTTGTTTGGAAATGTTCAAAAGTGTTTATGTGAGTACTCAAATGCTTTATGAGAGTGTTCGAAGTAATCTTGGGGTTGTTCTGTAGTGAGATGATAAAGGTTGTGGATGAGAGATATTGAGAAAAGGGGGTCTCAAATGATGTATGAGAGTGTTTTGAAGGTGTTCAAAGTAAAGTGAGTAGGTTAGGATAAGTTAGGTTAGGATAAGTTAGGTTAGGTTATTTTAGGTTAGGTTAGGTTAGGTTAGGATAAGTTAGGTTAGGTTAGGATAAGTTAGGTTAGGTTAGGTTAGATTAGATTAGGATAAGTTAGGTTAGGTTCGTTATTTTAGGTTAGGTTAGGTTAGGATAGGTTAGGTTAGGATAAGTTAGGTTAGGTTAGCTTAGGATAAGTTAGGTTAGGTTAGGTTAGGATAGGTTAGGTTAGGTTAGGACAGGTTAGGATAGGTTAGGTTAGGTTAGGTTAGGTTCGGTAGGTTAGGTAAGGTTAGGTTAGGTTAAGTTAGGTAGTATTCGAGGTGTTTGATGGAGTTAGGTTGGGTTAGGTTAGGTTAGGATAGAGGTGATTGATGGAGTTAGGTTAGGTTCGGTTAGGTGAGGTTAGGTTAGGTTAGGAATTAGGTTAGGTTAGGTTAGGTTGGGTTAGGATAGACAGTTGGTCTGGAAAGAGATGATTTTCTACCTTGGATGTTACCCGCATTTCATGGCGTCTGTCTGTCTGTCCTGAGTTGACGCAGGTGTTCATGATTATCTTAAATCTACCTTGGGTGTGAACCGCATTACCCAGTGGTGTTGGGGGGGAAGGGGTGACCCACAATGAGTCTCTCAGAGCGAGGAAAGTGTTTCTATTCGGAAATCGAGTAAATATTTCTACCATTGAGAGTGTTTACCAACAAGAAAATAATGTTCGATTTTACGATAAAGTTTTCAAAACTAATTTGGAAATATCCAAAATGGAGTCGTTCAAAGTAATTCTGGAGTACTCTAATGTATTTTGGAAGTGTTCCAATATATTTTAGGTTAGGTTAGGATAGGTTCGGCTAGGTTAGGTTGGGTTAGGTTAAGATAGGTTAGGTTAGGTTAGGGTAGGTTAGGCAAGGTTAGATTAGGTTAAGTTAGGTTAGGCTAGGTTAGGTTAGGTTAGGTTGGGTTAGGTTAAGTTAGGTTAGGTTAGGTTAGGCTAGGTTAGGTTATGTTAGGTAAGGTTAGGTTAGGGTAGGTTCGGTTAGGTTAGGTTAGGTTAGGTTAAGTTAGGTTAGGTTAGGCTAGGTTAGGTTAGGTTAGGTTGGGTTAGGTTAAGTTAGGTTAGGTTAGGTTAGGCTAGGTTAGGTTATGTTAGGTAAGGTTAGGTTAGGGTAGGTTCGGTTAGGTTAGGTTAGGTTAGGTTAGGTTAGGTTAGGTTAGGATAAGTTAGGTTAGGTTAGGCTAGGTTAGGGATGTGTGTGTGTGTGTGTCTGTGTGTGTGTGTGGGATGTGGGATGTGGGTGTTGTGGGATGTGGGTGTTGTTGTCGAACTAGAGATACCGAAAAGACGTTATAAGTGGGTTGTTTTTGTGACTTTTTCTGATGTAGTGTGTCCCCTTATTAACTTTAATGAACTAAAAGGGTTAAAACGAGAAAAAAATGGGAGGTGTGGGTGTTGTGACTTTCTGATGAAATTAGATAAAACGAGAAAAAATTGTGGGTGTTGTGGGTTGTGGGTGTTGTGGGATGTGGGTGTTGATCTTAGTTTATGGTGATTTTGGTGGTGTTTTGAGTGTATTCAGTGGTGTTTTAGTATTCAGTGGTGTATTTGGGAGTACTCAAATGGTGTTTTTGGAAGTGTTTCAGTGTTGTTTGGAAATGTTCAAAGGTGTTCAAAGGTGTTTTGAGTGTGTTCAAATGTTGTTTTTTTGAAGGTGATCAAGGGTGTTCAAGGGTGTTTTGAAGGTGTTCAAAGGTGTTTTGAGGTTATTCAAAGGTGTTTTGAGTGTGTTCAAATGATTATGAGAGTGTTTTGAAGGTGTTCAAAGGTGTTTTGAAGGTGTTCAAAGGTGTTTTTGAAGGTGTTGAAGGGTGTTTTGAGTGTGTTCAAGGGTGTTTGAAGGTGTTGAAGGGTGTTTTGATTGAAATCAGCGGTGTTTTAGTAGTAATCAGTGGTGTAATTGGGAGTACTCAAATAGTGTTTTGGAAATGTTCAAAGGTGTTTTTGAAGGTGTTCAAGAGTGTTTTGAAGGTGTTCAAGGGTGTTTGAAGGTGTTCAAAGGTGTTTTGAGGTTATTCAAAGGTGTTTTTGAGTGTGTTCAAATGATTATGAGAGTGTTTTGAAGGTGTTCAAAGGTGTTTTGAAGGTGTTCAAAGGTGTTTTTGAAGGTGTTGAAGGGTGTTTTGAGTGTGTTCAAGGGTGTTTGAAGGTGTTGAAGGGTATTTTGATTGAAATCAGCGGTGTTTTAGTAGTAATCAGTGGTGTAATTGGGAGTACTCAAATTGTGTTTTTTGGAAGTGTTTCAGTGTTGATTGGAAATGTTCAAAGGTGTTTTTGAAGGTGTTCAAGAGTGTTTTGAAGGTGTTCAAGGGTGTTTGAAGGTGTTGAAGGGTGTTTTGATTGAATTCAGCGGTGTTTTAGTAGTAATCAGTGGTGTAATTGGGAGTACTCAAATTGTGTTTTTTGGAAGTGTTTCAGTGTTGATTGGAAATGTTCAAAGGTGTTTTTGAAGGTGTTCAAGAGTGTTTTGAAGGTGTTCAAGGGTGTTTATGTGAGTATTCAAATGATTATGAGAGTGTTTTTGGGGGTGTTCAAAGTAAAGTGTTTGAGTTAGTTTTTGTGACTTTTTTTTTTCTGATGTATTGTGTCCCCTTAATAACTTTAATGAACTAAAGGGTAAAAACGAGAAAATGCCTAGTCTGGAGACTGAGGGATGAGTTGTAATTTAATGAAATGTGTAAGTGCAGATAAATTAGAGATGTTAAATCATATTTGGGAGTACTCAAATAGTGTTTTGGAAATGTTCAAAGGTGTTCAAAGGTGTTTTGAGTGTGTTCAAATGTTGTTTTTGAAGGTGTTCAAGGGTGTTTTGAAGGTGTTCAAGGGTGTTTTGAAGGTGTTCGAAGGTGTTTTGAGGTTATTCAAAGGTGTTTTGAAGGTGTTCAAGGGTGTTTATGTGAGTATTCAAAGGTGTTTTTGAAGGTGTACAAATGATTATGAGAGTACTTATGAAGGTGTTCAAATGATGTGCAAGAGTACTTATGAAGGTGTTCTGGGAGTATTCAGAGGTGATTTTGGGGGTGTTCGAATGATGTTTTGGAGTATTTCAGTGTTGTTTGGAAATGTATAAAGGTATTTTTGTGAGTATTCAAATGATTTAAGAGAGTGTTTTGAAGGTGTTCAAGGGTGTTATGTGAGTATTCAAATGATTATGAGAGTGTTTTGGGGGTGTTCAAAGTAAAGTGTTTGAGTTAGTTTTTGTGACTTTTTTTTCTGATGTATTGTGTCCCCTTAATAACTTTAATGAACTAAAAGGGTAAAAACGAGAAAATGCCTAGTCTGGAGACTGAGGGATGAGTTGTAATTTAATGAAATGTGTAAGTGCAGATAAATTAGAGATGTCAAATCTTATTTGGGAGTACTCAAATAGTGTTTTGGAAATGTTCAAAGGTGTTTTGAGTGTGTTCAAATGTTGTTTTTGAAGGTGTTCAAGGGTGTTTTGAAGGTGTTCAAGGGTGTTTTGAAGGTGTTCAAAGGTGTTTTGAGGTTATTCAAAGGTGTTTTGAGTGTGTTCAAATGATTATGAGAGTGCTTTGAAGGTGTTTTGAAGGTGTTCAAGGGTGTTTATGTGAGTATTCAAAGGTGTTTTTTGAAGGTGTACAAATGATTATGAGAGTACTTATGAAGGTGTTCAAATGATGTGCAAGAGTACTTATGAAGGTGTTCTGGGAGTATTCAGAGGTGATTTGGGGGTGTTCGAATGATGTTTTTGGAGTATTTCAGTGTTGTTTGGAAATGTATAAAGGTATTTTTTGTGAGTATTCAAATGATTTATGAGAGTGTTTTGAAGATGTTCAAAGTAAAAGTGCGTATTTAACTTCGTAATATGTAAAATTGTGAGTAGTGAATTTAACGAAAGTGGATGTAAGCGATGTGGTGACTTTCTGATGCATGTGTCCCCTTATTAACTTTAATGAACTAAAAGGGTTAAAACGAGAAAAATTGGGGGTTATGAGTGAAAATTGTGAGGTGTTGGTTGGAGTGTGAGGGTTTGGGAGGGTGGGTAAAAGGGTAGACAAGATTCAACCTGTGTGCGCGGTCATCACGTGACGTCACTGACATAGGGGGCGACCTGATTCAACCTGTGTGCGCGTGACGTCACTGACCGCCGAGTAAACACCCTTCTTAGTTCATTTGACTTAATGCGAGGAAACTTTTAGTTCATTTTAAAATAATAAGGGGAAGATGTTTAGACCTGTAGTAAGAGAGAGCACCATGCCGCATAGGAGGAGTTCATTTGAATGCTTTACCCCCAGAGTGGGGAATCCAAAAACTTTGATCCGAGGAATTTCGAAAACCCCATAGGGGGGAATCCAAAAAAAACTTGATCCAAGGAGATGGAGAATTTCGAAAACCCCATAGGGGGAAATCCAAAAAAAACTTGATCCGAGGAGATGGAGAATTTCGAAAACCCCATAGGGGGGAATCCAAAAAACTTGATCCGAGGAGATGGAGTCATGGTATTATCGAGAAAATTTTGGGGTTGGGGGTGAAAGTGGGAGGGGGATCCGAGGAGATGAAGAATTTCGAAAACCCCATAGGGGGAATCCAAAACTTGTATTATCGAGAAATTTTTGGGGTTGGGGGGTGAAAGTGGGAGGGGGAACCTTAAAAATTTGATCCGAGGAATTGGAGAATTTCGAAACCCCCATAGGGGGGAATCCAAAAACTTGGTAATATTGAGAAATTTTTGGGGTTGGGGGTGAAAGTGGGAGGGGGAACCTCAAAAATTTGATTCGAGGAGATGGAGAGCACAAGAAAATGAAATTCAAAAAAAATTCGAAAAAAATCGGAAAAAAACTCGAGGCGCGGGGTCGATCCGGACGACGCTGCAGAAGGCGCAGCAGAAGGCGCGGGCGGGGGTCGCGAAGGGCGCGGGCGGGCGCGCGGGCGGGGCGCGCGGGCGGGCGCGCGGGCGGGGGTCGCGAAGGGCGCGGGCGGGCGCGCGGGCGGGCGCGCGGGGTGGCGAAGGGGGGGGGGGGGGGGTCGGGGGTGGGGGTATTGGTTGGGGGGTCAAGGGTGAGGTAGTCTCGAGGGCGAGGTCATGGTCAAAACCGGAAGTAACACCTAGGTGTGAAAAGGTGACCCTCCAGCCGCTGGTCCTAGACCGGAGACCTCCCAGTGGAAGGCCCTATACCGGAGGAGACCTCCCAGCCGCATGCCTTTTTCCGGAGGAGACCTCCCAGCCGCATGCCTTTTTCCGGAGGAGACCCCCCAGCCGCTTTTTTGACTACTTATATATATATATATATACATATGTATATATATATATATATATATATATATATATATATATATATATATATATATATATATATATATATATACTGTGATCTTATTGCATATATATATATATATATATATATATATATATATATATATATATATATATATATATATATATATATATATATATATATATATATATATATATATATAAATATATATATATATATATATATATATATATATATATATATATATATATATATATATACATATATATAGTATTTTTTTTCATTAGCACACTGGCCGATTCCCACCAAGGCAGGGTGGCCCGAAAAAGAAAAACTTTCACCATCATTCACTCCATCACTGTCTTGCCAGAAGGGTGCTTTACACTACAGTTTTTAAACTGCAACATTAACACCCCTCATTCAGAGTGCAGGCACTGTACTTCCCATCTCCAGGACTCAAGTCCGGCCTGCCGGTTTCCCTGAACCCCTTCATAAATGTTACTTTGCTCACACTCCAACAGCACGTCAAGTATTAAAAACCATTTGCCTCCATTCACTCCTATCAAACACGCTCACGCATGCCGGCTGGAAGTCCAAGCCCCTCGCACACAAAACCTCCTTTACCCCCTCCCTCCAACCTTTGCTAGGCCGACCCCTACCGAGCCTTCCTTCCACTACAGACTGATAAACGCTTGAAGTCACTCTGTTTCGCTCCATTCTCTCTACATGTCCGAACCACCTCAACAACCCTTCCTCAGCCCTCTGGACAACAGTTTTTGTAATCCCGCACCTCCTCCTAACTTCCAAACTACGAATTCTCTGCATTATATTCACACCACACATTGTCCTCAGACATGACATCTCCACTGCCTCCAGCCTTCTCCTTGCTGCAACATTCATCACCCATGCTTCACACCCATATAAGAGCGTTGGTAAAACTATACTCTCATACATTCCCCTCTTTGCCTCCAAGGACAAAGTTCATTGTCTCCACAGACTCCTAAGTGCACCACTCATCCTTTTCCCCTCATCAATTCTATGATTCACCTCATCTTTCATAGACCCATCCGCTGACACTTGCACTCCCAAATATCTGAATACATTCACCTCCTCCATACTCTCTCCCTCCAATCTGACATCCAATCTTTCATCAACTAATCTTTTTGTTATCCTCATAACCTTACTCTTTCCTGTATTCACTTTTAATTTTCTTCTTTTGCACACCCTACCAAATTCATCCACCAATCTCTGCAACTTCTCTTCAGAATCTCCCAAGAGCACAATGTCATCAGCAAAGAGCAACTGTGACAACTCCCACTTTATGTGTGATTCTTTATCTTTTAACTCCACGCCTCTTGCCAAGACCCTCGCATTAACTTCTCTTACAACCCCATCTATAAATATATTAAACAACCACGGTGACATCACACATCCTTGTCTAAGGCCTACTTTTACTGGGAAATAATTTCCCTCTTTCCTACATACTCTAACTTGAGCCTCACTATCCTCATAAAAACTCTTCACTGCTTTCAGTAACCTACCTCCTACACCATACACCTGCAACATCTGCCACATTGCCCCCCTGTCCACCCTGTCATACGCCTTTTCCAAATCCATAAATGCCACAAAGACCTCTTTAGCCTTATCTAAATACTGTTCACTTATATGTTTCACTGTAAACACCTGGTCCACACACCCCCTACCTTTCCTAAAGCCTCCTTGTTCATCTGCTATCCTATTCTCCGTCTTACTCTTAATTCTTTCAATAATAACTCTACGATACACTTTACCAGGTATACTCAACAGACTTATCCCCCTATAATTTTTGCACTCTCTTTTGTCCCCTTTGCCTTTATACAAAGGAACTATGCATGCTCTCTGCCAATCCCTAGGTACCTTACCCTCTTCCATACATTTATTAAATAATTGCACCAACCACTCCAAAACTATATCCCCACCTGCTTTTAGCATTTCTATCTTTATCCCATCAATCCCGGCTGCCTTACCCCCTTTCATTTTAACTACTGCCTCACGAACTTCCCCCACACTCACAACTGGCTCTTCCTTACTCCTACAAGATGTTATTCCTCATTGCCCTATACACGAAATTACAGCTTCCCTATCTTCATCAACATTTAACAATTCCTCAAAATATTCCCTCCATCTTCCCAATATCTCTAACTCTCCATTTAATAACTCTCCTCTCCTATTTTTAACTGACAAAGCCATTTGTTCTCTAGGCTTCCTTAACTTGTTAATCTCACTCCCAAGCTTTTTCTTATTTTCAACAAAATTTGTTGATAACATCTCACCCACTCTCTCATTTGCTCTCTTTTTACATTGCTTCACCACTCTTTTAACCTCTCTCTTTTTCTCCATATACTCTTCCCTCCTTGCATCACTTCTACTTTGTAAAAACTTCTCATATGCTAGCTTTTTCTCCCTTACTACTCTCTTTACATCATCATTCCACCAATCGCTCCTCTTCCCTCCCGCACCCACTTTCCTGTAACCACAAACTTCTGCTGAACACTCTAACACTACATTTTTAAACCTACCCCATACCTCTTCGACCCCATTGCATATGCTCTCATTAGCCCATCTATCCTCCAATAGCTGTTTATATCTTATCCTAACTGCCTACTCTTTTAGTTTATAAACCTTCACCTCTCTCTTCCCTGATGCTTCTATTCTCCTTGTATCCCATCTACCTTTTACTCTCAGTGTAGCTACAACTAGAAAGTGATCTGATATATCTGTGGCCCCTCTATAAACATTTACATCCTGAAGTCTACTCAACAGTCTTTTATCTACCAATACATAATCCAACAAACTACTGTCATTTCGCCCTACATCATATCTTGTATACTTATTTATCCTCTTTTTCTTAAAATATATATTACCTATAACTAAACCCCTTTCTATACAAAGTTCAATCAAAGGGCTCCCATTATCATTTACACCTGGCACCCCAAACTTACCTACCACACCCTCTCTAAAAGTTTCTCCTACTTTAGCATTCAGATCTTCTACCACAATTACTCTCTCACTTGGTTCAAAGGCTCCTATACAGTCACTTAACATCTCCCAAAATCTCTCTCTCTCCTCTACATTCCTCTCTTCTCCAGGTGCATACACACTTATTATGACCCACTTTTCGCATCCAACCTTTACTTTAATCCACATAATTCTTGAATTTACATATATATATATATATATATATATATATATATATATATATATATATATATATATATATATATATATGTATATATATGTAAATGTATATATATGTAGATGTATATATATATATATATATATATATATATATATATATATATAGTATATATATATATATATATATATATATGTATATGTATATATATATATATATATATATATATATATATATATATATATATATATATATATATATATATATATATATATATATATATGGGGAAGTGGAACAGAATTGTTTCTCCGTAAGCCATGCGTGTTGTAAGAGGCGACTAAAATTCCGGGAGCAAGGGCCTAGTAATCCCTTCTCTGTATGAATTACTAAATTTAAAAAGAGAAACTATATATATATATATATATATATATATATATATATATATATATATATATATATATATATATATATATATATATATATATATATATATATACAGTATATATATATATATAAAAATATATAATATATATATATATATATATATATATATATATATACATATATATATATATATATATATATATATATATATATATATATATATATATATATATATATATATATATATATATATATATATATATATATATATATATATTATATATATATATTTATATATATATATATATATATATATATATATATATATACATATATATATATATATATATATATATATATATATATATATATATATATATATATATATTCGAAACCATGTCGTGTTTGCCCTCCCCGTGGTGAGCGAAAATCGCACTTGATGCTTTAACCCGCAGGACCCCGCAGTCCTACGAAGAATCATGCGCCCAGCAGAGCTGAGTGTTTTACCGTGATCCGAGGACATACGGTGGTGTGGAGACTAGTACACCAAACGGGGAAAAGAATTAAATTAACTCTGAGGCACCCACACCACCGTACATCCTCGGATCTCGGTACAATAATACCAGCTGCAGTGACATGTGTAGTGTACAATACCAGCTGCAGTGATAACATGTGTAGGGTACAATAACAGCTACAGTGATGACATGTGTATGGTACAATACCAGCTGCAGTGATAACATGTGTCGGGTACAATGCCAGCTGCAGTGATAACATGTTTAGGGTACAATACCAGTTACAGTGATATCATGTGTATAGTACAATACCAGCTTCAGTTATAACATGTGTATGGTACAATACCAGCTTCAGTTATAACATGTGTAGGGTACAATATCAGCTGCAGTGATAACGTAAAGGGTACAATACTATGCACCGTGATAGCCTGTGTATGGTACAATACCAGTTACAGTGATAACATGTGTACAGTACAATACCAACTACAGTGATAACATGTGTAGGATACAACACCAGCCCCAGTGATAACGTATAAGGTATAATACCATCTTCACTGATAACACGTGAAGGTTTGTTCACAAACTCTTCGAACTAATATTCAAATGAAGCCTTCCGCAAATTAATTGAAAACGAGCATATCAGTCCTGGTAATTATTATGCCCCTAACAATTATTTAGACGGAATATAATGAAGTACTGTTGATTGTCTCTCCTTATATATATATATATATATATCCTATATATATATATATATATATATATATATATATATATATATATATATATATATATATATATATATATATATATATATATATATATATATATATATATATATATATATATATATATATATATATATATATATATATATATATATATATATATATATATATATATATATATATATATCTAATAGATACTTTTATGAAGGCTGAAATATCTGTAAAATTTGTTAAAGAAGTCGTTCTAAGATCATCAACACTATAAGAGACTCAAGGCATGGCGCGAGTCATTAATGATTCAGAATCACATGTTTCGTGATTTCATTAATATGTAGATTGCTTGTGGAGGCTGGTATTGAAACGGGAATAAATTGAAAAGAACTCTGAGCTTACCATAACCACATATATCAATATGTCCACGCAACATGAAGCAAGTCTAGTTCGTCAGGCTCATGTTGTTTGTAGGACTGGTGGTGTAATGGTTATAGAATGGCAAACGTTTTCCGGCTTCCCACGGGGCTGGACAAGGTAACACGCCATCGAGTCTCGGCCAGCCACAGTTTCCTTAATGATATATATGTCGTGCCGAATAGGTAAAAATGGTCAGTTACCAAGAACTCCTATAAAATTAAGTCTTTCTATGAATTTCCCTTATACGTTTAAAAATATTTATTTTTTCATTTACGTTAAAGTGAAAATTAATAATTTTATACCAAAAGAACCGTAGAAAGCTTACCTAACCTTATTATAACAAGCGCAATTTAATTTAGCTTAATCCAACTAAATATATTTTAGATAAGTTTACAATAATTTAACAATAAACAGACACAATGAAATATATTTTTTTCGTAAGGTTCAGAATAATATATATATATATATATATATATATATATATATATATATATATATATATATATATATATATATATATATATATATATGTCGTGCCGAATATGTAAAACTGGTCAATTAGCAAGAACTCATTTAAAATTAAGTCTTTTCTAAAATTTTCTCTTACACGTTTAAAGATATATTTTTTTCATTAATGTTAATATAAAAATTTGTAATTTTGCTCCAAAAGAATCTTAGAAAACTTACCTAACCTTATTATAGTAAGAACAATTTATTTTAGCCTAACCCAACTAAATATATTTTAGATTTGTTTACAATAATTTAATACTAAACAAACAGAGTGAAATACATTTTTTTCGTTAGGTTCAGAATGATCTTGGCAAAATTATTGCATACACAAATTTTCGCTTGTCCTATATAGCAAGATGAGCGTTGCTTTTTAAGCCAAGATCGCAAGTTCTGCCTATTCATACATACATATATATATATATATATATATATATATATATATATATATATATATATATATATATATATATATATATATATATATATATATATATATATATATATATATATAGCTGGCTGCCTTCCAAGGTATTGTCCAGTGTGGGTAGATTGGTATGGCACTGCGTACCTTATTCTAAGGTTCGTAGGTTCGAGTCTCCCTCAGTCGGAGATCAGTGTTTGTGCATATGTCACCTGCTCTTCCGAATTCCTTGCACACATATATATATATATATATATATATATATATATATATATATATATATATATATATATATATATATATATATGTCGTGCCGAATATGTAAAACTGGTCAATTAGCAAGAATTCATTTAAAATTAAGTCTTTTCTGAAATTTTCTCTTATACGTTTAAAGATATATTTTTTTCATTAATGTTAATGTAAAAAAATTTAATTTTTCACCAAAAGAATCTTAGAAAACTTACCTAACCTTATTATAACAAGAGCAATTTATTTTAGCCTAACCCAACGAAATATATTTTAGATTTGTTTACAGTAATTTAATACTAAACAAACACAGTGAAATATATTTTTTTCGTTAGGATCAGAATGATTTTGGCGAAATTATTGCATACACAAATTTTCACTTGTCCTATATGGCAAGATGAGCGTTGCTATTTAAGCCAAGATCGCAAGTTCTGCCTATTCGGCACGACACATATATATATATATATATATATATATATATATATATATATATATATATATATATATATATATATATATATATATATAAATATATATATATATATATATATATATATATATATATATATATATATATATATATATATATATATATATATATATATATATATATATGTCGTGCCGAATATGTAAAACTAATCAATTAGCAAGAACTCATTTAAAATTAAGTCCTTTCTGAAATTTTCTCTTATACGTTTAAAGATACATTTTTTTCATTAATGTTAATGTAAAAATTTTTAATTTTGGACCACAAGAACCTTAGAAAACTTACCTAACCTTATTATAACAAGACCAATTTATTTTAGCCTAACCCAACTAAATATATTTTAAATACGTTTACAATAATTTAGTATTAAACAAACACAATCAAATATATTTTTTTCGTTTGGTTCAGAATGATTTTGGCGAAATTATTGCATACACAAATTTTCACTTGTCCTATATGGCAAGATGAGCGTTGCTATTTAAGCCAAGATCGCAAGTTCTGCCTGTTCGGCACGACATATATATATATATTATTATTATTATATATTATTATTATTATATATTATTATTATTATTATTTTATTATTATCACACACGCCGATTCCCACCAAGGCAGGGTGGCCCGAGAAAGAAAAACTTTCACCATCATTCACTCCATCACTGTCTTGCCAGAAGGGTGCTTTACACTACACTTTTTGAACTGCAACATTAACACCCCTCCTTCAGAATGCAGGCACTGTACTTCCCATCTCCAGGACTCAAGTCCGGACTGCCGGTTTCCCTGAACCCCTTCATAAATGTTACTTTGCTCACACTCCAACAGCACGTCAAGTATTTGTCTCCATTCACTCCTATCAAACACGCTCACGCATGCCTGATGGAAGTCTAAGCCCCTCGAACACAAAACCTCCTTTACCCCCTCCCTCCAACCTTTCCTAGGCCGACCCCTACCCCGCCTTCCTTCCACTACAGACTGATACACTCTTGAAGTCATTCTGTTTCGCTCCATTCTCTCTACATGTCCGAAGCACCTCAACAACCCTTCCTCAGCCCTCTGGACAACAGTTTTGGTAATCCCGCACCTCCTCCTAACTTCCAAACTACGAATTCTCTGCATTATATTCACACCACACATGGCCCTCAGACATGACATCTCCACTGCCTCCAGCCTTCTCCTCGCTGCAACATTCATCACCCATGCTTCACACCCATATAAGAGCGTTGGTAAAACTATACTCTCATACATTCCCCTCTTTTCCTCCAAGGACAAAGTTCTTTGTCTCCACAGACTCCTAAATGCACCACTCACCCTTTTCCCCTCATCAATTCTATGATTCACCTCATCTTTCATAGACCCATCCGCTGACACTTCCACTCCCAAATATCTGAATACATTCACCTCCTCCATACTCTCTCCCTCCAATCTGATATCCAATCTTTCATCAAGTACTCTTTTTGTTATCCTCATAACCTTACTCTTTCCTGTATTCACTTTTAATTTTCTTCTTTTGCACACCCTACCAAATTCATCCACCAATCTCTGCAACTTCTCTTCAGAATCTCCCAAAAGCACAGTGCCATCAGCAAAGAGCAACTGTGACAACTCCCACTTTATGTGTGATTCTTTATCTTTTAACTCCACGCCTCTTGCCAAGACCCTCGCATTTACTTCTCTTACAACCCCATCTATAAATATATTAAACAACCACGGTGACATCACACATCCTTGTCTAAGGCCTACTTTTACTGGGAAATAATTTCCCTCTTTCCTACATACTCTAACTTGAGCCTCACTATCCTCATAAAAACTCTTCACTGCTTTCAGTAACCTACCTCCTACACCATACACCTGCAACACCTGCCACATTGCCCCCCTATCCACCCTGTCATACGCCTTTTCCAAATCCATAAATGCCACAAAGACCTCTTTAGCCTTATCTAAATACTGTTCACTTATATATATATATATATATATATATATATATATATATATATATATATATATATATATATATATATATATATATATATTAAACGAATTGCGTACAGATATGAATATAATAGTGCAATTTGTTGAGGCTTTTAGAGATATATTATGATAGCCAAGGTATTAAGGTGACCGATCTAGACAGCAGCCGCCAGAGACGCTGTCGAATAATGTATTGGCTCGAGAACATTGATATTAATTCTCCAAGCAATTTCATCAGCAGTCCAGACCTCAGGCATAACATTATCCACAGCTGGGAGTATACCCACTAATTGGTAGTGTCAGCACCATGCTGCAGGTGTTGTGATAGGTTCACCACCATGCTGCAGGTGTTGTGATAGGTTCACCACTATGCTGCAGGTGTTGTGATAGGTTCAGCACCATACTGCAGGTGTTGTGATAAATTCAACACCATGCTGCAGGTGTTGTGATAGGTTCACCACCATGCTGCAGGTGTTGTGATAGATTCACCACCATGCTGTAGGTGTTATGATAGGTTCACTACCATGCTGCAGGTGTTGTGATAGGTTCACCACTATGCTGCAGGTGTTGTGATAGGTTCACCACCATGCTGCAGGTGTTGTGATAGGTTCACCACTATGCTGCAGGTGTTGTGATAGGTTCAGCACCATACTGCAGGTGTTGTGATAAATTCAGCACCATGCTGCAGGTATTTTGATAGGTTCACCACCAAGCTGCAGGTGTTGTGATAAGTTCACCACCATGCTGCAGGTGTTGTGATATTTTCACCACCATACTGCAGGTGTTGTGATAAGTTCAGCATCATGCTGCAGGTGTTGTGATAGGTTCATCACCATGCTGTAAGTGTTGTGATAGGTTCAGCATCATGCTGCAAATGTTGTGATTGGGTCAGCATCATACTGCAGGTGTTGTGATAAGTTCAGCATCATACTGCAGGTGTTGTGATAGGCTCAGCACCATGCTGCAGGTGTTTTGATAGGTTTAGAATCATGCTGCAGGTGTTGTGATATGTTATGCACCAAATTGAAGGTATTGTGGTAGTGTCAGCACCATTCTTCAGGTGTTGTGACATCATCAGCACCATGCAGTTATGGTGCGAGTGTTGTGAAGTGTCAGTCCCATGGTGTAGTTGTTATGTTGGTGTTAGTACCATGCTGCATGTGTTGTGATTGATTCAGCATTATGCTGCAGGTATTGTGTTGGCATCAGCACCATGTTATAGGTGTTAAGCGATAAATGCTTGCGTCAACGTCTGACCTCCACGCTTGCCTATTTAATTGTACTCATATCATTAGTGGAACAGTTCCCATGTACTCCAGCAACCAAGAGTACCTCAGCTCCTGCAACAGTGACATAGGTTAGGTAAGGTTCCTCAGGAAACAGGACAAGTGTTTCCTGACGCCAGTCTTAGTCAGATGATGACACGCCGTTGGAGCTTTTGGTCATCTGACCGAGGCCTTCCGCTGGCTTACTGGTCCACCCCTTTAAAAGTTATTGCCATAGTTATAAGTATTTAATTTTTGCAAACTCTCATTGGACACACAAACAAAACATCATCTGAAGATTTATCAGCAAACAGATTTCAGGCTATATTTTTTGAGACGTACTGTATTTTCCTTACCTGTAATTGTAGTATTATTATGATTATTATTTATTATTTAATTGTTATTAATATTATTTGTTAATATTAATACTTACTCACGAAATCGTAATGACACGTAATTATTATTATTATTATTATTATTATTATTATTATTATTATTATTATTATTATTATTATTATTATTATTATTATGCTATCTTTATTATTAATATTGTTATTATTATTAATACCGACTCACGATATCGTAATGGCACGAAGTTATTATTATTATTATTATTATTAATTAGCAAGCACAAATCTTGTAGGGGTCATACAGCGCTTGGGAATGAGAGGTATTCAGACTTGATCTAAGGATGAGTGGATTCACGTTTCAGTTGCAAGAACTCTTCAGCGTCTATATACCTCCCGTGAAAGCCAAGTAAGCGTCTAGTTGCATAAAACGTGTATGTGCACAGCTGTATAAAACGTGTGTGCCTGTAGCCGTGTAAGGCATATATGTGCATAGGTGTATGAGAGGAGCTCAGTGCCACGCTGTCGTCCCCAGCCAAATTTCCATCTCGTGAACGGCATTACTAATTCTCAGATACGACAGGGCTGCTGCACTCTCTTAAACAAGAGGAAACAGCCTCATTTGTGAGTCTGCTGTCGTTATGACTCTCTAATGACTGCTTCCTTATTTCCGACTGCTTGTTTAACGCTGGTACAATATTTTGACATGCTCTCTTTTTGTACATTATGTCAATATATGGTCATTTTAGAAGTATACTAAAAAACGTTTACCAAATTTGGAAGATGGAAATATTGAGTAAAATTAAAATTTTGTCCAGGAACGCACACACACACATACACACACACACACACACACACACACACACACATACACACACACACACACACACACACACACACACACTCACAGACACACACACACTCACAGACACACACACACACACACGCACACACACACACACACACACACACACACACACACACACACACACACACACACACACACACACACACACACACAGATTGCGTTTTCCTAGACGGCAGGAAGGCCTTTGACACAGTTCCTCACAAGAGATTAGTGCAGAAGCTGGAGGATCAGGCGCACGTAAAAGGGAGGGTACTGCAATGGATAAGGGAATACCTGACAGGGAGGCAGCAACGAGTCATGGTACGTGAAGAGGTATCACAGTGGGCGCCTGTTACGAGCGGGGTCCCACAGGGGTCAGTTCTAGGACCAGTACTATTTTTGATATATGTGAACTACATGATGGAAGGAATAGACTCTGAAGTGTCCCTGTTCGCAGATGATGTGAAGTTGATGAGAAGAATTAAATCGGACGAGGATGAGGCAGGACTGCAAAGAGACCTGGAGAGGCTGGACATGTGGTCCAGTAACTGGCTTCTCGAATTCAATCCAGTCAAATGCAAAGTCATGAAGATTGGGGAGGGGCAAAGAAGACCGCAGACAGAGTATAGGCTAGGTGGACAAAGACTACAGACCTCACTCAGGGAGAAAGACCTTGGGGTGACCATAACACCGAGCACATCACCGGAGGCACACATCAACCAAATAACCGTTGCAGCATACGGGCGCCTGGCAAACCTGAGAATAGCGTTCCGATACCTTAATAAGGAATCGTTCAAGACACTGTACACTGTGTATGTTAGGCCCATACTGGAGTATGCAGCACCAGTCTGGAACCCACACCTGGTCAAGCACGTCAAGAAGTTAGAGAAAGTACAAAGGTTTGCAACAAGGCTAGTCCCAGAGCTCAAGGGAATGTCGTACGAGGAAAGGTTAAGGGAAATCGGACTGACGACACTGGAGGACAGAAGGGTCAGGGGAGACATGATAACGAAATACAATATACTGCGGGGAATAGACAAGGTGGACAGAGATAGGATGTTCCAGAGAGGGGACACAGGGACAAGGGGTCACAACTGGAAGCTGAAGACTCAGACGAGTCACAGGGACGTTAGGAAATATTTCTTCAGTCATAGAGTTGTCAGCAAGTGGAATAGCCTAGCAAGTGAAGTAGTGGAGGCAGGAACCATACATAGTTTTAAGAAGAGGTATGACAAAGCTCAGGAAGCAGAGAGAGAGAGGACCCAGTAGCGATCAGTGAAGAGGCGGGGCCAGGTGCTGAGTCTCGACCCCTGCAACCACAATTAGGTGAATTAGGTGAGTACACACACAGGGAAGGCACTACAATGGAACAGGGAATACTTGTCAGGAAGACAGCAGCGAGTCATGGTACGTGGCGAGGTGTCAGAGTGGGCACCTGTGACCAGCGGGGTCCCACAGGGGTCAGTCCTAGGACCAGTGCTGTTTCAGGTATTTGTGAACAACATGACGGAAGGAATAGATTCCGAAGTGTCCCTGTTTGCAGATGACGTGAAGTTGATGAGAAGAATTCATTCGATCGAAGATCAGGCAGAACTACAAAGGGATCTGGACAGGCTGCAGACCTGGTCCAGCAATTGGCTACTGGAGTTTAACCCCACCAAGTGCAAAGTCATGAAGATTGGGGAAGGGGGAAGAAGACCGCAGACGGAGTACAGTCTAGGGGGCAAGAGACTACAAACCTCACTCAAGGAAAAAGATCTTGGGGTGAGTATAACACCAGGCACATCTCCTGAAGCGTACATCAACCAAATAACTGCTGCAGCATATGGGCGCCTAGCAAACATCACAACAGCATTCCGACATCTTAATAAGGAATCGTTCAGGACCTTGTACACCGTGTACGTTAGGCCCATATTGGAGTATGCGGCACCAGTTTGGAACCCACACCTAGCCAATTACGTAAAGAAACTAGAGAAAGTGCAAAGGTTTGCAACAAGACTAGTCCCAGAGCTAAGAGGTATGTCCTGCGAGGAGAGGTTAAGGGAAATCAACCTGGAGGACAGGAGAGATAGGGGGGACATGATAACGACATACAAAATACTGAGAGGAATTGACAAGGTGAACGAAGACAGGATGTTCCAGAGATGGGACACAACAACAAGGGGACACAGTTGGAAGTTGAAGACACAGATGAATCACAGGGATGTTAGGAAGTATTTCTTCAGCCACAGAGTAATCAGGAAGTGGAATAGTTTGGGAAGCGATGTAGTAGAGGCAGGATCCATACATAGCTTTAAGCAGAGGTATGATAAAGCTCACTGTTCAGGAAGAGTGACCTAGTAGCGACCAGTGAAGAGGCGGGGCCAGGAGCTTGGCCTCGACCCCTGCAGCCTCAACTAGGTGAGTGCAACTAGGTGAGTACACACACACACACACTCACAGACACAGACACACACTCACAGACACACACACACACACACACACACACATACACACACACACACACACACACACACACACACACACACACACACACACACACACACACACACACACACATACACACACACACACACATACACACACACACACACACACACACACACACACACACACACACACATACACACACACACACACACACACACACACACACACACACACACACACACACACACACACACACACCCTACACACAGTGTAGGGAGGCAAAAACTGAGTGCGCTAGAGTTCAGAAGACAAAGGACCTAGGAAAACAGATCAGTTGAAGAGCCAGAAACGAGTATGCACGGATAAGGAGGGAGGCTCAGCGACAATACATAAACAACATATCATCGAAAGTCAAATCTGACCAGAAGCTATTGTATAGCCACATCAGGCGTAAAACAACAGTCAAGGACCAGGTAATCAGGTTGAGGAAGGATGGTGGGGAATTCACAAGAAAGAACCAAGAAGTACGTGAGGAGCTCAATATGAGATTTAAAGTATTAACAGTGGAGACAGGAAGGACTCCGGAAAGTTAGAATATGGGATTACACCAACAAGTGGTGTATGAAATATACACAACCAAGGAGGTGAAGAAGCTGCTATGTAAACTTGATACCTCAAAGGCGGTGGGACTGGACATCTCTCCTTGAGTCCTTAGAGAGGGACTATAGACGCTGTGAGTGCCACTAAAACAATTTTCAACACATCCATTGAAACTTAGCAACTACCTGAGGTATGAAAGACGGCAAATGGAGTTCAAATTTTTAAGAAAGGAGACAGACACGAGGGATTAAACTACAGACCAGTGTCACTAACGTGTGTCGTATGCAAAGTCATGGAGAAGATTATCAGGAGGAGAGTGGTGGAGCACCTGGAAAGGAACAAGCTTATAAATGGCAACCAGCATGGTATCAGGGAAGGAAAATTATGTGTCACAAACTTACTGGAGTTTTATGACAAGGAAATGGAAGTAAGACAAGAGAGAGAGGGGTGGGTAGATTGCATTTTCTTGGACTGCAAGAAGGCCTTCATCACAGTTCCTCATAAGAGGTTAGTGCAAAACCTAGAGGATCAGGCATGCTTAACAGGAAAGGCACTACAGTGGATCTGAGAATACCTGACAGGGAGGCAACAATGAGTCATGGTACGTGAGGTGTCAGAGTGGGCGCCTGTGACGAGTGGGGTCCCACAGGGGTCTGTCTTAGGACCAGTGCTGTTTTTGGTATATGTTAATGCCATGACGGAAAGGATAAACTCAGAAGTGTCCCTGTTTGCAGATGAAGTGAAGTAAATGAGGAGAATTAAATCAGATGAGGATCAGGCAAGACTATAAAGAGACCTGGACAGGCTGTAAACTTGGTCCAGCATCTGGCTCCCGGAATTTAACCCCACCAAATGCAAAGTCATGAAGATCCGGGAAGAGCAAAGAAGATCGCAGACAGAGTATAGGCTAGGTGACCAAAGACTGCAAACTTCACTCTAGGAAAAGGATCTTGGGGTGAGTATAATACTAAGCACGTCTCCTGAGGTGCACATCTACCAGATAACTGCTGCAGCATATGGGCGCCTGGCAAACATAAGAATAGCGTTCCGACACCTCAGTAAGGAATCGTTTACGACTCTATGCACCGTGTGCGTCAGGCCCATATTTGAGTATGCAGCACCAGTATAGAACCCACACTTGGCCAAACACGTCAAGAAATTAGAGAAAGAGCAAAGGTTTGCAACAAGACTAGTCCCGGAGCTAAGGGGGAATGTCCTACTATGAAATTTTAAGGGAAATCGGTCTGACGACCCTGGAGGACAGGAGGGTTAGGGGAGACATGAAAACGACATATAAAATACTGCGAAGATTTGACAAGGTGGACAAAGACAGGATGTTCCAGAGATGGGACACAGAAAGAAGGGGTCACAATTAGAAGTTGAAGACTCAGATGAGTCATAGGGATGTTAAGAAGTATTTCTTCAGTCATAGAATTGTCAGGAAGTGGAAGAGTCTTGAAAGTGACGTAGTGGAGGCAGGATCCGTACATAGTTTTAAGACGAGGTTTAATAAAGTTCATTGAGAAGGAAGAGAGAGAGGACCTAGTAACGACCAGCGAAAAGGCGGGGCCAGGACCTATGAATCGACTCTTGCCACCACAGTTAAGTGAATACACACACACATAAAACGGGCCAAATGTCAATCAACAAGTGCCTTTGACAAAAACTAACACACACACACACACACACACACACACACACACACACACACACACACACACACACACACACACACACACACACTCACACACACACACACAAAGACAGGATGTTCCAGGGAGGGGACACAGAAACAAGGGATCACAATTGGAAGTTGAAGACTCAGACGAGTCACAGGGACGTTAGGAAGTATTTCTTCAGTCACAGAGTCGTCAGGAAGTGGAATAGCCTAGCAAGTGAAGTAGTGGAGGCAGGAACCATACATAGTTTTAAGAAGAGGTATGACAAAGCTCAGGAAGCAGAGAGGGAGAGGACCTAGTAGCGATCAGTGAAGAGGCGGGGCCAGGAGCTGAGTCTCGACCCCTGCAACCACAATTAGGTGAGTACATGATCCGCCGTGAGGTGTCTCTCAGTGTATGTATTTTAAGCGTTGAATCTATTCTTTACTTTAGTGATTAAGTACTTTTGACTGGTGGTCAATAGGTTACATGAAGCCTTAATGATCCTCGTTTAGTCGACAGACTGTAAACCCCATTAAAAAAAAGAAAGTCTTTTTTTTTTTTTTTGTCTCATGAATGATTGTTTTCTGAAGATATAATTTAAAAATTTTAGGTCCGTCTTTTTACATCAAATTAAACCACCATCAAATGTAGCATGATCACAACATACAATCATATTATAAATGGTATACATAACTGATAAGCTGACCAATAAGACACTAGTGCAACATTCAGATATCATAATTAATCAGTAGAATACAGAGGTGTCGCCTGGATTATAATTACTTTATGCTCAACTGATCAAGTCTGCTAAGAAGTTTGGTCCATGAAGATGCTTAAGTGCTACTGCACATGTGTCTTATACGACTTGCAAAGTCTTCATGAACCTCTTTATGGCAGATGGAGACAGAGTGTTTGCAAGAAGACCAGGAATATTATGGCAGAAATGGAAGCTAAAGAAGGGAAATATTTCTTTAGTCTGAAAGCAGTTAGGAAAAGAGACAATCCGAATGAGGAAGCGGTGGAAGGAGATTGTATACACAGTTTTAAGAGTGGGAATGATAAAGTTAGTGAGGCCAGGAAATTAGTGTGAATGTTAGTAGGAGCCAGAAAAGGACATAAATCCAGCAAGCAAAAGGATAAGTGGTAGGCCAGGAGATGTGATTCGACCTCTGCAATCACAAACGGGTGTACACACACAAACACACACACACACACACACACACACACACACACACACACACACACACACACACACACACACACACACACACACACACAGTAGGTGTATAGTATGCAAGGTCATGGAGAAGATCATCAGGAGGAGAGTGGTGGGGCACCTGGAAAGAAACAAGTGTATAATTGACAACCAGCACGGTTTCAGGGAAGGAAAATCCTGTGTCACAAACCTACTAGAGTTTTATGACAAGGTGACAGAAATAAGACAGGAGAGAGAGGGGTGGATCGACTGCATATTTTTGGACTGCAAGAAGGCCTTCGACACAGTTCCTCACAAGAGGTTACTGCAAAAGCTAGAGGACCAGGCACACATAGCAGGAAAGGCACTGCAATGGATCAGAGAATATCTGACAGGGAGGCAACAACGAGTCATGGTACGCGACGAGGTGTCAGAGTGGGCGCCTGTGACAAGCGGGGTTCCACAGGGGTCAGTCCTAGGACCTGTGCTGTTCTTGGTATATGTGAACGACATAACGGAAGGGATAGACTCAGAAGTGTCCTTGTTTGCAGATGATGTGAAGTTAATGAGAAGAATCAAATCGGACGAGGATCAGGCAGGACTACAAAGAGACCTGGACAGGCTACAAGCCTGGTCCAGCAACTGGCTCCTTGAATTTAACCCTGCCAAATGCAAAGTCATGAAGATTGGGGAAGGGCAAAGAAGACCGCAGACACAATATAGTTTAGATGGCCAAAGACTGCAAACCTCACTCAAGGAAAAAGATCTGGGGGTGAGTATAACACCGAGCATATCTCCTGAGGCGCACATCAATCAGATAACTGCTGCAGCATACGGGCACCTGGCAAACCTACGGATAGCGTTCCGATACCTCAGTAAGGATTCGTTCAAGACTCTGTATACCATCTACGTCAGGCCCATACTGGAGTATGCAGCACCAGTTTGGAATCCACATCTAGTCAAGCACGTCAAGAAATTAGAGAAAGTGCAAAGGTTTGCAACAAGACTAGTCCCAGAGCTACGGGGATTGTCCTATGAAGAAAGGTTGAGGGAAATCGGCCTGTCGACACTGGAGGACAGGAGGGTCAGGGGAGACATGATAACGACATATAAAATACTGCGCGGAATAAACGAGGTGGACAAAGACGGGATGTTCCAGAGAAGGGACACAGACACAAGAGGTCACAATTGGAAGTTGAAGACTCAGATGAATCAAAGGGATGTTAGGAAGTATTTCTTCAGTCATAGAGTAGTCAAGCCATGGAATAGCCTAGAAAGTGATGTAGTGGAGGCAGGAACCATACATAGTTTTAAGGCGAGGTATGATAGAGCTCATGGGGCAGGGAGAGAGAGGACCTAGTAGCAATCAGCGAAGAGGCGGGGCCAGGAGCTGTGACTCGACCCCTGCAACCACAAATAGGTGAGTACAAATAGGTGAGTACATACATAAGAGCTATCATACAACCCCTGCAACAACATATAAACACACACACACACAGGATAGACTGGAGGTTCGAGACAGTGGAAGCACAGAAGTGTGATGGCTTCACTGCCTACACAGCTGGAGAAGCCACAATAATTAATATACAATCCTCTCACAAATAACTAGAAGCTCAGACACCGAGCGTGATGACAACAGCATAGTCAGCACATGCATCGTACAGAGACGTGTTCAGTCCGTCAGTCTCAAGATTGATGCACTGAACACATCGGCTTCAGGCTGAGGGACTGATAACCTCATTCTCATAATCTCTCACCGTTCTTCTCTGAAATGTTCTGAAGAAGCCATTGATTGGCGAAAGGTTTCCCCAGTAAAGATTCTTAATGTTGCACAAGGGTCTCATTCATCACTGGACAGAGAGTTAGTTGTAAATTAGTCCGCAATATGACTCGAGCTTCTGGACTGCTTAAGGGAGGGGGTACTCCTACGCCCCCTCCTTTCTTTACCATCCATTTTTTTACGGAAGGTATGTCTATATGGGAATATGAGAGTGTAGAAGTTTCATGGTAACAGCACTGAAAAATAAAGTTTTTTCATATGGCAACACTCGCGAACACGTACAGGTAAATTGGACACAGGAAAAGTGCTGCAGATGTGTGACCATGATCAATAATGGATTATTTAAATTGGCCATATTTCAGAAAGTGCAGAAATGCATAATCATGTATTTTTTGTAACTGAAAACTCTGAAATAATCATAATATTCAGTAAAACCCAACAAAATAAAATATTTTGAGGGTTAATTTCGTGAAAGTCTCAACATGACATTCAAAAATAATAACTTCCTCTATATATCAGAAAGAATTTTTATGATTCTTCAATGAATAAAGAAGCTACACATATGGATAGCCATATAATTTCCCAGATAATCGCGGAGATAGAAAAAATGTATTTTGTCTTCAAATGGTTCTAATTTTTCTTCTAACTATCCGTTCTTGTCTCAAACAGCTACATAATAATGATTTTTATACATTAAAACATAAAATGATAATGACAGAACTATATACAAATCACCAAAACAACGTAAGAAAACTCTAATATTACGGACGATTACGGTGTTCCATAGCTCGAGTGCTAGCGCACTCAGCTCACACACTGAGGTCCGTGGTTCGATACTCGGTACGGGCAGAAACATTAGAACGTGTTTCCTGAAGACACCTGCTATCCCTGTTCACCTATCAGTAAAATAGGTACCTGGGGCTGGTGTGGGTCGCATCCTGGGACAAAACTGACCTAATTTACCCAAAATGAATTAATTGCATAACAAGAGGTTATCTATATAGTATTATGTCATTGATGTCAACTAGGCCTGTATACCTTGTACGTGTACTTATAGAAATAAATAATAATTACAATAATAATAATAATAATATTATTATTATTATTATTATTATTATTATAATTACAATAGACAGTCGGTTAACACGGAAGTTACGTTCCTGAAAACACCATGTTAGACAAATTAAAGAACTTATGGGAAAAACACGGCTACGTTCCTGGGAGCCCCCAAAAAGCCGAACAACTTTTTTTTTAGTCTTCCAGATCTCACAAAAATAAAAGAAATATGTAATTGTAGTTCACTGTCGCGATGTATTATGTTGTTTTTACTACATGAGATTACGAATACAACAGAAATAATAGTATTTCTTACCTTAAATTGTGGGTGCCGGTGTTTGTGGATGATTGTGAAGAGAGTGGAGGGTTATACTCTGGCCCTACTGGTCTGAGGTGGATGGTAGAGGTTCTGGTACTGATGTCAATGGATGTACTGGAGTGTGCATAATTTCTGTAAGGAATTTCTGTTCTATTTTACCCTACAGTACATTATACAATTTACGGTAAGGCATCAGCTGCTTTAGACACCGTTTCAGGGTCCTCTTCAGTGAAAAAGTCAAACTAAGTCATTCATTAAGTCAGTCAAGTCATTCAATCAAGTCAGTCAGTCAAGTCATTCAGTCAGTCAGTCAAGTCATTTAGTAAGTCAGTCAATCATCACACAAACTCATATTTACCTCATTCTTTTTGTGTGCAAATTGACGCTTCATTCCTAGTCTAATATCCCTGTTTTCTTACTTAATTCTAAGATTTAAACACTTAAACCTTTTCTTGCAACTTTCAGCAACACTTGTATGCCTAATGGGTGCCATGATTGCTTGGCAGATTTAAGATATGGCAATTAATACGTATCTAAACAAACACATCGAGCTACTGGCACAGGTTCATCCAGCACACGTATGAACCGTATGAACCGTATGAACCGAACCGAACTGAAAGCTGGGAGGGTGGTGGGGGTGGCTGGTACTGGCGGGGGATGGCTGTAGCCTATCTCACCCCGCAGGCGACTGCACGCTCAAAATTGGGTCCATGTTTTTGAAACACCCAGTACTTAGTTCCTCATTGGTAGGCCATAGTGAGAAGAACAGTACACACAGAGTCAAAGAGACAGCCATAGACTCAGCCTGGAGCTGAGTCTCGACATCTGCAAAAACAGATTGAGGAGTGCACACACACATAGACTCATCCTCCAGGGGACTGGAGGATGAGTCTGCAAAGGAAGATTGGGCACTACAGTTCATGAAAAGGGAACATGAGTAGGGAAAGAAGCTAGAAGAGCTTAGCATGAGAATGGAGGAGAGGATAGATGCAGAAACCAAGAAGTGGGAGATGCAAGTCATAGCAGCAGAGGCTAAAATGCAGAGATTAGAGGAGGAACTGAAAAATATGAAACAGCCTAAAGAACTAAAGAACATTTTGGGAATTACATCAGAGACTGCTACCTCAGTCACAAACAAGGGGACTGTAGGGAATTAAGGAGTGAAACTGTATGCAGAGGCCCTGTCAGACCATTGCAGAGCCTGAGAAAAAAGAAAAAATCACATCAGGAGCAATCGAGGGGACTGTAGAATATGAAAGAGCTGAGCTATATGTGGAGGCCATAACAGACCACAGCAGAGCCCAGGGAAAGCTGAGAAGGGAAAATGACAGGCCACTGGGCCCAAGGACAACAGATAGTGGAGTGAAGAAAGGAAAGCTGCAATGGAGGCAACTAAATCTAATCAGGGGATACACAGGGATATGCAGTGGGAAAATAAAAGGGAGAGGTCAGTCTTTGTTAATGGGCTCCAGGAAGTTGAAGGGGAAACTTACAAAGCATGAAGACAAGGGGAGAAAAAAGTGATCAAAAGCATCATAAAAGCAATTGGAGAAGATGACATGATCCAGCTGGCAAATTTTTGGAGAAGAGAGGGATTTGCAAGAAAAAGAACCTGGCCAGTCAAAGTGACTTTCAAGGCAGAATCGACTCAAAACAGGATCCTGCAGGAGAAAACAAGACTAAGGGATATGCCGGCATACCAGAAGGTGTATCTCGACCACGAGAGAACATGAGAAGAAAGAGATGGTACAAAGATGAAAGGAGGAAAGAGAGGTGAAGATGGAGATAGACAGGAGAACCCAGACTCAGGAGGAAGATCAAATACAGCCTCCCTCACAACCACCTACAGAAGCCCCCCAACCAGGACAACCCCAATGCAACCAAACATTCTAACCCAAAACACACATGCCATATCCAGTGCCCCCACCCACCTCATTACAAACTCCACCCCCACAGCAACCACCCATAATTCTTCATCAAGTCTCCCATTTCCCCAACCCCAACGTACCCCCCAGACCACAGTTTTAGAAAAGAAGTTGAAGGTGTGGTATACAAATGCAGTTGGAATAACAAATAAGTGTGAGGAGTGGCATGAAAGAATCAAGGAGACATCCCCAGACATAATAGCACTCACAGAAATGAAACTCACCAGGATGATAATAGATGCAATATTACCACCCGAATATCAAATCCTCAGGAAAGATAGAGGGAAAAAGGAGGAGTTGCACTGCTCATTAAAAACCTTTGGGGATTTGAGGAAATGGAAGGAATGGATGGAATGTGCGAAAGCGACTACTTAGTAGGAACAATCCAGTCTGAAGGTCATAGGAACATAAGACCATAAGAACATAAGAAAGAAGGAACACTGCAACAGGCCTACGGACCCATGCAGAGCAGGTCCATGTCCTCCCCCCCTGGATTAACTCAATGACCCCCCCCAGATTAGCCCAATGACCCACCCAGTCTGGTCACCTCCACTCAAGGAAGGAGCACGACGCCAGACCCAGCAGCACAAGCTAGTCAGGTCCAACTCACACCCACCCACACCCACCCACACCCACCCACACCCACCCACACCCACTCATGTACTTATCTAACCTATTTTTAAAACTACACAACGTTTCAGCCTGAATAACTGTGCTCGGGAGTTTATTCCACTCATCCACAACTCTATTACCAAACCAGTGCTTTCCTATATCCTTCCTGAATCTGAATTTTTCCAACTTGAAACCATTGCTGCGAGTCCTGTCTTGGCTGGAAATTTTCAGCACTCTATTTACAGCCCCTTCATTTATTCCTGTTTTCCATTTATACACCTCGATTATATCCTCCCTAATTCTACGCCTTCCGAGAGAGTGCAGATTCAGGGCCCTCAGTCTATCCTCATAGGGAAGATTTCTGATACATGGGATCATCTTTGTCATCCTCCTCTGTACGTTTTCCAGAGCATTTATATCCATTCTGTAATACGGTGACCAGAACTGAGCAGCATAGTCTAAATGAGGCCTAACCAAGGATATATAGAGTTGAAGAACAACCTGAGGACTTCTATTATTTATACTTCTAGATATGAAGCCAAGAATTTTGTTAGCTTTATTGCGAACACTAATGCACTGTTGTCTTGGTTTTAGGTTACTGCTAACCACAACTCCTAAATCCTTTTCGCAAGCAGTAGTATTAAGATCTACATTATTTAGTTTATATGTGGCATGGTTATTTACCTGTCCAACATTTAGAACTTTGCATTTGTCAATATTAAACTGCATCTGCCACTTCTCCGACCATTGCATCAGTCTATTCAAATCATCCTGGAGTGCTCTAGTGTCCTCATTAGAATGAATTGGACGGCCTATTTTGGTGTCATCAGCAAATTTTTTATGTCGCTACTTATTCCCTCATCTATGTCGTTTATGTAAATTGTGAACAACAACGGGCCCAACACTGACCCCTGAGGAACACTGCTTGCGACGTGCCCCCATTCTGATTTCTCCCCATTTATGCAAGCTCTCTGAGGCCTATTTGTCAGCCATGCCTCTACCCAAGAAAAAATTTCTCCTCCTATTCCGTGTGCCTTAAGTTTCCTCAGTAGACCATACCCCCGGCCGGGATTGAACCCGCGGTCATAGAGTCTCAAAACTCCAGCCCGTCGCGCTAACCACTAGACCAGCTAGCCACAATAAGATTCATCCAACTAGGTATATTTCTACACCATAGGAAGGTTAGCACAGGCACCTCTGTGACCACAAATGCAAGTTTTTACAGACGAATCTCCAGCTAGCGTGGCCGTGACGAACTCTAGCTCAAGTCCCTTCACTGCCGTCAACATGACTTAAGAAATCGTAATGACACGATTGCAAATAAACCATACCCCCGGCCGGGATTGAACCCGCGGTCATAGAGTCTCAAAACTCCAGCCCGTCGCGCTAACCACTAGACCAGCTAGCCACAATAAGATTCATCCAACTAGGTATATTTCTACACCATAGGAAGGTTAGCACAGGCACCTCTGTGACCACAAATGCAAGTTTTTACAGACGAATCTCCAGCTAGCGTGGCCGTGACGAACTCTAGCTCAAGTCCCTTCACTGCCGTCAACATGACTTAAGAAATCGTAATGACACGATTGCAAATAAACCATACCCCCGGCCGGGATTGAACCCGCGGTCATAGAGTCTCAAAACTCCAGCCCGTCGCGCTAACCACTAGACCAGCTAGCCACAATAAGATTCATCCAACTAGGTATATTTCTACACCATAGGAAGGTTAGCACAGGCACCTCTGTGACCACAAATGCAAGTTTTTACAGACGAATCTCCAGCTAGCGTGGCCGTGACGAACTCTAGCTCAAGTCCCTTCACTGGCGTCAACATGACTTAAGAAATCGTAATGACACGATTGCAAATAAACCATACCCCCGGCCGGGATTGAACCCGCGGTCATAGAGTCTCAAAACTCCAGCCCGTCGCGCTAACCACTAGACCAGCTAGCCACAATAAGATTCATCCAACTAGGTATATTTCTACACCATAGGAAGGTTAGCACAGGCACCTCTGTGACCACAAATGCAAGTTTTTACAGACGAATCTCCAGCTAGCGTGGCCGTGACGAACTCTAGCTCAGGTCCCTTCACTGCCGTCAACATGACTTAAGAAATCGTAATGACACGATTGCAAATAAACCATACCCCCGGCCGGGATTGAACCCGCGGTCATAGAGTCTCAAAACTCCAGCCCGTCGCGCTAACCACTAGACCAACTAGCCACAATAAGATTCATCCAACTAGGTATATTTCTACACCATAGGAAGGTTAGCACAGGCACCTCTGTGACCACAAATGCAAGTTTTTACAGACGAATCTCCAGCTAGCGTGGCCGTGACGAACTCTAGCTCAAGTCCCTTCACTGCCGTCAACATGACTTAAGAAATCGTAATGACACGATTGCAAATAAACCATACCCCCGGCCGGGATTGAACCCGCGGTCATAGAGTCTCAAAACTCCAGCCCGTCGCGCTAACCACTAGACCAGCTAGCCACAATAAGATTCATCCAACTAGGTATATTTCTACACCATAGGAAGGTTAGCACAGGCACCTCTGTGACCACAAATGCAAGTTTTTACAGACGAATCTCCAGCTAGCGTGGCCGTGACGAACTCTAGCTCAAGTCCCTTCACTGCCATCAACATGACTTAAGAAATCGTAATGACACGATTGCAAATAAACCATACCCCCGGCCGGGATTGAACCCGCGGTCATAGAGTCTCAAAACTCCAGCCCGTCGCGTTAGCCACTAGTCCAGCTAGCCACAATAAGATTCATCCAACTAGGTATATTTCTACACCATAGGAAGGTTAGCACAGGCACCTCTGTGACCACAAATGCAAGTTTTTACAGACGAATCTCCAGCAATCGTGTCATTACGATTTCTTAAGTCATGTTGACGGCAGTGAAGGGACTTGAGCTAGAGTTCGTCACGGCCACGCTAGCTGGAGATTCGTCTGTAAAAACTTGCATTTGTGGTCACAGAGGTGCCTGTGCTAACCTTCCTATGGTGTAGAAATATACCTAGTTGGATGAATCTTATTGTGGCTAGCTGGTCTAGTGGTTAGCGCGACGGGCTGGAGTTTTGAGACTCTATGACCGCGGGTTCAATCCCGGCCGGGGGTATGGTTTATTTGCAATCGTGTCATTACGATTTCTTAAGTCATGTTGACGGCAGTGAAGGGACTTGAGCTAGAGTTCGTCACGGCCACGCTAGCTGGAGATTCGTCTGTAAAAACTTGCATTTGTGGTCACAGAGGTGCCTGTGCTAACCTTCCTATGGTGTAGAAATATACCTAGTTGGATGAATCTTATTGTGGCTAGCTGGTCTAGTGGTTAGCGCGACGGGCTGGAGTTTTGAGACTCTATTACCGCGGGTTCAATCCCGGCCGGGGGTATGGTTTATTTGCAATCGTGTCATTACGATTTCTTAAGTCATGTTGACGGCAGTGAAGGGACTTGAGCTAGAGTTCGTCACGGCCACGCTAGCTGGAGATTCGTCTGTAAAAACTTGCATTTGTGGTCACAGAGGTGCCTGTGCTAACCTTCCTATGGTGTAGAAATATACCTAGTTGGATGAATCTTATTGTGGCTAGCTGGTCTAGTGGTTAGCGCGACGGGCTGGAGTTTTGAGACTCTATGACCGCGGGTTCAATCCCGGCCGGGGGTATGGTTTATTTGCAATCGTGTCATTACGATTTCTTAAGTCATGTTTTCCTCAGTAGCCTCTGGTGTGGAACTCTATCGAAAGCCTTACTGAAGTCCATATACACAATATCATATTCATTACCATGATCTACCTCCGCAAACACCTTAGTGAAAAAAGTTAGTAAATTCGTAAGACAGGAACGCCCCTTTGTAAAACCTTGTTGAGATTCATTAATCAATCTGTGCCTGTCAACATTGCTACGAATTGCTTCGGCAATTATTGATTCCATAAATTTTCCCACTATGGAGGTAAGGCTTATTGGTCTATAATTCGAAGCCAAAGACCTGTCACCTGCCTTGTAAATAGGTATTACATTTGCCATTTTCCACTTATCAGGCACTATGCCAGTTTGTAGTGATATGTAAAAAAGATTAGCCAAAGGTATGCTAATTTCCTCATCACATTCTTTTAACACCCTTGCAAACAGTTCATCAGGACCTGGGGATTTGTTAGGATTTAGTTTCCCTATTTGTCTGAGGACCATGTCACTAGTTACCGCAATCGTACATAGTTTATTATCCTGTGTTACATAATCTATTATTTCAGAATATCGCTAGTATTTTCCTGGGTGAAAAGTGAGAGGAAGTAGGTATTGAGAATTTCACACATATCCTTATCACTGTCAGTGATCTGACCAGAGTTACTCTTAAGTGGGCCTATCTTGTCCCTAATCTTACTTCTGTATACCTGAAAGAACCCTTTTGGGTTAGTCTTTGAATCCCTTGCGACCTTAGCCTCATAATCCCTTTTTGCTTTTCTTATTCTTTTCTTTATTTCTCTCTTTAACTGAATATATTGATTTCTTAATTGCCCATCCCCTCTTTTGATACGCCTATATATGCCTCTCTTTTGACCAATGAGATGTTTTAATCTATTGTTCATCCATTTGGGGTCATTTTTGCTAGATCTAATTTCCCTACTCGGAACAAAAGTTGTCTGGGCAGCTAGAACTATGTTCTGAAAAACGTCATATTGGCAACCAAGATCACCTACCTGACCCATAGTCAGGACATCCCAATTTAACCCACCCAGGTAAATTTTCAGTCCCATGAAGTCGGCCAAGCGAAAATCTGAGACAGAGATTTGATTGCAATTATCTGGGTAATTCCATGATATATTGAAACTAAGTGATTTGTGATCACTTTCCCCAAGCTCATCATTAACCTCAAGATTATTAATTAGTGAATCTTTTGTTGGCAAGAACCAGGTCAAGCAGAATGTTTCCTCTAGTTGGCTCTGTCACAACCTGTTCTAAAAAGCAATCCTGAACTGTATCAAGAAAGTCACTAGACTCAAGATTTCCTGTCATATTGTTCCAATCAATTTGTCTAAAGTTAAAATCTCCCATTATCACAACATTTTTATATCTAGATGCCTTAAGAATTTCGTCCCATAACAGCTTACTGCCCTCCCTATCAAGGTTTGGGGGCCTATAAATCACACCCAAAATTAATTTGTCACGTCCCTCGAGAAACTGTAGCCAAACAGATTCTGTGTTCGATGTTTCTAATCTTATATCATGTCTAAGACAACAATTTAAATTTTCTCTGGCATACATCGCCACTCCACCACCCTTCCTGTTGACCCTATCAGTGTGGAATAGTTTATAACCCTGTATGTTGCATTCAGAAGACATTTCTCTATCTTTCAGGTTGAAGCAGGTCTCTGTTATACCAATAATATCTATATTACCTACACTTGCAAGTAATCTTAGCTCATCTATCTTTTGTATAGTATACCTATTTGTATAGTATACCTTAAGGGAGCTAGTCACTCGTTGCCCTCTACTATCTCTCTTTGTTTGTTGATCGTTTAATTTGCCATTACTAGCAACTCTATTTTGAATATTGTCTTTTAAACATATCCCTGAGGTATCCCGGTAATAACTGCTGTTTTTAACCCTAATGCTGCAGCCTCATTGTTTCCCACAAACACCATAAGGTGGTAATCGCAGTAATGTACAACCCACCACAGAACTGCAGGAGGCCAAGAGAAGAATACGACAAGAGTAACAGAGCAATGGTTGACACACTAGCCGAGGTGGCCAGAAGAGCTCACATGGGGGGAGCAAAGTTACTAGTTATAGGTGATTTCAATCACAAGGAGATTGACTGGGAAAACCTGGAGCCCCATTGGGGTCCTAAAACATGGAGAGCCAAGATGATGGAAGTGGCATTGGAAAATCTCATGCGTCAGCATGTTAGAGACACTATCAGAGAGAGAGGTGAGGATGATCCAGCATGACTGGACCTTGTATTTACCTTGAGTAGTTCGGACATCGAGGATATCACATATAAAAGGCCCCTTGGAACTAGTAATCGTGTGTTCCGTGCTTTGACTACATAGTTGAGCTACAAGTGGAGAGAGTAACAGGAATAGGATGGTAAAAAACCAAACTACAAAAGGAGGGACTACAACGGCATGAGGAACTTCCTGCAAGACGTTCAGTGGGAGAGAGATCTGGCAGGAAAACCAGTAAAAGAAATGATGGACTATGTGACAAAATGCAAGGAGGCAGAGGAGAGATTTGTTCCCAAGGGAAACAGAAATAATGGTAAGACCAGAACGAGTCCTTGGTTCACCCAAAGGAGTAGGGTGGCAAAAACTAGGTGCACTAGAGAATGGAAAAGGTACAGAAGACAAAGTACCCAGGAAAATAAAGAGATCATCTGAAGAGCCAGAAACAAATATGCACAGATAAGAAAGGAGATTCATCGACAATACGAAAATGACATAGCATCGAAAGTCAAGTTTGACCGGAAGTTGTTGTATAGCCACATCAGGAGGAAAACAACAGTCAAGGACCAAGTAATCAGGCTGAGGAAGGATGGTGGGGAGTTCACAAGAAACGACCAAGAGGTATGTGAGGAGCTCAACATGAGATTTAAAGAAGTATTTACAGTGGAAACAGGTAGGACTCCAGGAATTCAGAACAGGGAGGTACACCAACAAGTGCTGGATGAGGTACACATAACCGAGGAGGTGGTCAAAAAGCTGCTATGTGAACTTGATACCTCAAAGGCGGTGTGACCAGGCAATATCTCTCTGTGGATCCTTAGAGAGGGAGCAGAGATGCTGTGTGTGCCACTAACAAGGATTTTCAACACACCCATTGAAAGTGGGCAACTACCTGAGGTATGGAAGGTGGCAAATGAAGTCCCAATTTTTAAGGAAGGAGACAGACACGAGACATTAAACTACAGACCTGTGTCACTAACGTGTATAGTATGCAAAGTCATGGAGAAGATCATCAGGGGAAGAGTGGTGGGGCACCTGGAAAGAAACAAGCGTGTAATCGAAAATCAGCATGATTTCAGAGAAGGAAAATCCTGTGTCTCAAACCTACTGGAGTTTTATGACAAGGTGACAGAAGTAAGACAAGAGAGAGAGGAATGGATAGACTGCATTTTCTTGGACTACAAGAAGGCCTTTGACACAGTTCCTTACAAGAGGCTAATGCAAAAGCTAGAGGATCAGGCACACATAACAGGAAAGACAATGCAATGGATCAGAGAGTATCTGAGAGGGAGGCAACAACGAGTCATGGTACGTGACGAGGTGTAAGAGTGGGCGCCTATGACAAGCGGGGTTCCACAGGGGTCGGTCTTAGAACCTGTGCTGTTTTTGGTATATGTGAGTGACATAACGAAAGGGATAGACTCAGAAGTGTCCTTGTTTGCAGATTATGTGAAGTTAATGAGGAGAATCAAATCTGTCGATGATCAGGCAGGACTACAAATAGACCTGGACAGGCTACAAATCTGGTCCAGCAACTGGCTCCTTGAATTTAACCCTGCCAAATGCAAAGTCATGAAGATCGTGGAAGGGCAAAGAAGACCGCAGACAGAGTATAGTCTAGGTGGCCAAAGACTGCAAACCTCACTCAAGGAAAAAGATCTTGGGGTGAGTATAACACCGAGCACATCTCCTGAGGCGCACGTCAATCAGATAATTGCTGCAGCATGCAGGCGTCTGGCAAACCTAAGGATAGCGTTCCGATACCACAGTAAGGAATCGTTCAAGACTCTGTACACCATATACGCCAGGCCCATACTGGAGTATGCAGCGCCAGTTTGAAATCTGCACCTGGCCAAGCAGGTCAAGAAATAAGATAAAGTGCAAAGGTTAGCAACAAGACTAGTCCCAGAGCTAAGGCGATTGTCCTACGAAGAAAGGTTAAGGGAAATTGGCCTGTCGACACTGGAGGACAAGAGGGGTCAGGGGAAACGTGATAACGACATATAAAATATTGCGCGGAATAGACAAGGTGGACAAAGACAGGAAGTTCCAGAGATGGGACACAGAAACAAGAGGTCACAATTGGAAGTTGAAGACTCAGATGAGTCAAAGGGATGTTAGGAAGTATTTCTTCAGTCATAGAGTTGTCAGGCAGTGAAATAGTCTAGCAAGTGATGTAGTGGAGGCAGGAACCATACATAGTTTTAAGACGAGGTTTGATAAAACTCATGGAGTAGGGAGAGAGAGGACCTAGTAGCAACCATTGAAGAGGCGGGGCCAGAAGCTATGAATCGACCCCTGCAACCACAAATAGGTGAGTACACACACACACACACACACACACACACACACACAAACACGCAGGCCAAGTATCTTAGTCTTATATAAATGCCTTGGACAAAATGATAACTAACACAAAATCAGGCGAGTGCTTTTGACGACCGGCAACTAATACAAGCTTCAGTTAACTGAAAACCAAAGTCAGGGCACAAGAACAGGAGGTCAACCCCAGCAGACACAGGATAGTTTATTAAGTGGTTTCTAATGCTGTGTTATAACACTAGAGTGTGACTCTGCGGGTTCTGTGCGTGACAACCTCGGAGAAATTTAGAAAATTATGCAATATTAACATCGAGGATAAAACACCCAGAACACTATCATTATATTGTCTTTCCATCTCTATTGCTTCTGCCTACTGTGTAGACACAACGTTTCAGAATATAGATACCTAACTGTTGTACGTGTCTTACTTATCAACTTGTCGGTATTGTATATAGTTATCATATTTATAACTCAGCTCCTGTAGCTACGAACACATAATCGATCATGTCATATTTCACTCCCTAACTTCTGTCTCTTAATACACATCAGTGTTGGATATGTGTCACTCGTACAGTATTCATCCCGCAGTATACAACACCAGTCCACACCCTGTGTTACTGCCACTTCTTCAGGCGAATAAGAACAATCTATATTCAGCATCTCTTCGATATTTACCAGCATCATCGGCGTTTGTCATATCTACAGCTATCATTGCCCTTTCAGATATATCAGTATCTGAAAGTCAAGTTCTCTGTTCTCACTTCGTAAATGCGTCTCTCTGATCTCTCCTCTCACGTATTTCAACATCTGCAGACACATTCTCACAGGTTCATTTTTCAGAGCTCTTCATTTAACACCTATCACCTCATGTAAACACATGACACACTACACTCGCTTGCTCAGCGCACCTCTCACAACTATTCAGATATTTCCATGTCTAGAGTCTCACTAGGCTGGTCAGGTATATGTCAGGAGGACTGGATTTGAGAAAAACTTGTCTAGCAGATGTGCTAAATGGTTTGGAAAAATGAGATGTTGAAGAATGAGACACTTGCGACAGATTTGGGAATCTTTATTGAGGAGACGTTTCGCCACACAGTGGCTTCATCAGTCAAATACAAAGAATGGTGGTAAAGGAGGAAGAGTTTGAGGTTATCAGTCACTAAGCTTGGAATCGATGTGTCCAGTCAAGATTGATGGACTGAACACATCGGTTCCAGGCTGAGGGACTGATTACCTCAAACTCCTCCTCCTTTTCCACCGTTCTTCTTTGTATTGGACTGATTCCCAAATGTTACACAAATGTCTCATTCTTCATCTTGCCTATCATAGACCTCTTTTTATGTTCTTTTGTTCTCACTGCCTTCACTTTGTGGATCCTCCTCTCAAAAAAAATGAAGAAAAAAACTCAAATATTTCCACTTCTAAACTCAAATGTCACCTTGCTTGTTCACCTCTTACTTCTTCCTTTTCAAAATCGTTTCTCAAGCTAACACACTCCTCTATAACTTCTCAACAGTTACTCTTGTTTACTTTATAACTTCTCAACAGCTACTCTTGTTTACTCTATAACTTCTCAACAGCTACTCTTGTTTACTCTATAACTTCTCAACAGTTACTCTTGTTTACTCTATAACTTCTCAACAGCTACTCTTGTTTACTCTATAACTTCTCAACAGCTACTCTTATTTACTCTATAACTTCTCAACAGTTACTCTTGTTTACTCTATAACTTCTCAACAGCTACTCTTGTTTACTCTATAACTTCTCAACAGTTACTCTTGTTTACTCTATAACTTCTCATCTCTTACTCTTGTTTACTCTATAACTTCTCAACAGCTACTCTTGTTCACTCTATAACTTCTCAACAGTTACTCTTGTTTACTCTATAACTTCTCAACGGTTACTCTTGTTTACTCTATAACTTCTCAACATTACTCTTGTTTACTCTATAACTTCTCATCTCTTACTCTTGTTTACTCTTACTCTTGTTACTCTCCTAACCAGAGTATCGTCTCTTTCTCCTTACCAGAGTATTGTCTCTCTCTCTCTCCTCATTAGAGTATCGTCACTCGCCTCACCAGAGTATCGTCTCTTTCTCCTCACCAGAGTATTGTCTCTCTCTCCTCACGAGAGTATCGTTTCTCTCTCCTTACCAGAGTATCTTTTCGCTTTCTCTTCTCACTAGAGTATCGTCTCTCTCCTCACCAGAGTATCGTCTCTTTCTCCTCACCAGAGTATCGTCTCTCCTCACCAGAGTATCGTCTCTCTCTCCTCACCAAAGTATCGCCTCTCTCTCCTCACCAGAGTATCGTCTCTCCTCACCAGAGTATCGTCTCTTTCTCCTCACCAGAGTATCGCCTCTTTCTCCTCACCAGAGTATCGTCTCTCCTCACCAGAGTATCGTCTCTCTCTCCTCACCAAAGTATCGTCTCTCTCTCCTCACCAGAGTATCGTCTCTCTCTCCTCACCAGAGTATCATCTCTCTCTCCTCACCAGAGTATCGTCTCTCTCTCCTCACCAAAGTATCGTCTCTCTCTCCTCACCAGAGTATCGTCTCTCTCTCCTCACCAAAGTATCGTCTCTCTCTCTTCACCAGAGTATCGTCTCTCTCTCCTCACCAGAGAATCATCTCTCCTCACCAGAGTATCGTCTCTCTCTCCTCACCAGAGTATCGTCTCTCTCTCCTCACCAGAGTATCGTCTCTCTCTCCTCATCAGAGTATCGTCTCTCTCTCCTCACCAGAGTATCGTCTCTCTCTCCTCACCAGAGTATCGTCTCTCTCCTCACCAGAGTATCGTCTCTCTCTCCTCACCAGAGTATCGTCTCTCTCTCCTCACCAGAGTATCGTCTCTCTCTCCTCACCAGAGTATCGTCTCTCTCTCCTCACCAGAGTATCGTCTCTCTCTCTTCACCAGAGTATCGTCTCTCCTCACCAGAGTATCGTCTCTCTCTCCTCATCAGAGTATCGTCTTTCTCCTCACCAGAGTATCGTCTTTCTCCTCACCAGAGTATCGTCTCTCTCCTCGCCAGAGTATCGTCTTTCTCCTCACCAGAGTATCGTCTCTCTCCTCACAAGAGTATCGTCTCTTTCTCCTCACCAGATTATCGTCTTTCTCCTCACCAGCGTATCGTCTTTCTCCTCACCAGCGTATCGTCTTTCTCCTCACCAGAGTATCGTCTCTCTCTCCTCATCAGAGTATCGTCTTTCTCCTCACCAGAGTATCGTCTTTCTCCTCACCAGAGTATCGTCTCTCTCTCCTCATCAGAGTATCGTCTTTCTCCTCACCAGAGTATCGTCTTTCTCCTCACCAGCGTATCGTCTTTCTCCTCACCAGAGTATCGTCTCTCTCTCCTCATCAGAGTATCGTCTTTCTCCTCACCAGAGTATCGTCTTTCTCCTCACCAGAGTATCGTCTCTCTCTCCTCATCAGAGTATCGTCTTTCTCCTCACCAGAGTATCGTCTTTCTCCTCACCAGAGTATCGTCTTTCTCCTCACCAGAGTATCGTCTCTCCTCACTAGAGTATCGTCTTTCTCCTCACCAGAGTATCGTCTTTCTCCTCATCAGAGTATCGTCTTTCTCCTCACCAGAGTATCGTCTCTCCTCACTAGAGTATCGTCTTTCTCCTCACCAGAGTATCGTCTCTCTTTCCTCATCAGAGTATCGTCTCTCTCCTCACCAGAGTATCGTCTCTCCTCACTAGAGTATCGTCTTTCTCCTCACCAGAGTATCGTCTCTCTCTCCTCATCAGAGTATCGTGTTTCTCCTCACCAGAGTATCGTCTCTCTCTTCTCATCAGAGTATCGTCTTTCTCCTCACCAGAGTATCGTCTTTCTCCTCACCAGAGTATCGTCTCTCTCTCCTCATCAGAGTATCGTCTTTCTCCTCACCAGAGTATCGTCTCTCTCCTCACCAGAGTATCGTCTCTCCTCACTAGAGTATCGTCTTTCTCCTCACCAGAGTATCGTCTTTCTCCTCACCAGAGTATCGTCTCTCTCCTCACCAGAGTATCGCCTCTCTCTCCTCATCAGAGTATCGTCTTTCTCCTCACCAGAGTATCGTCTCTCTCTCCTCATCAGAGTATCGTCTTTCTCCTCACCAGAGTATCGTCTTTCTCCTCACCAGAGTATCGTCTCTCTCTCCTCATCAGAGTATCGTCTTTCTCCTCACCAGAGTATCGTCTCTCTCCTCACCAGAGTATCGCCTCTCTCTCCTCATCAGAGTATCGTCTTTCTCCTCACCAGAGTATCGTCTTTCTCCTCACCAGAGTATCGCCTCTCTCTCCTCATCAGAGTATCGTCTTTCTCCTCACCAAAGTATCGTCTCTCTCCTCATCAGAGTATCGTCTCTCTCCTCACCAGAGTATCGCCTCTCTCCTCACCAAAGTATCGTCTCTCTCCTCACCAAAGTATCGTCTCTCTCCTCACCAGAGTATCGTAACAGATCCTCTCTTCACTCACATTTCTACCACTGTTCCCCCCACTTACAACTACCACCACTACTTCCACTACCAGATTTACCTCTGCCACTATTTCTCCACTACTTTCTTGCACTCTCTGTTCCGTCCCTGTCCTCCTCTCCTATATACACAGGCTCCCTCACTTTCCTGTTCTAGTGTGACTTGTAAATGGTCCAAGTCGGATCTAAACGTCGTCAAAAGCTTCTGTGTGCGGGTCAGGTGAAAGTACACACGTGCAACTGTGACAGTTTACTGTGGAAACGTTTCGCTCACCATGAGCTTTGCCACGCCAAGGAAAGCGAAACGTTGTCAGAGTAAAATGTCACATAATCTGCACCTTGTCTCCTTTTGCCTAACATATTGTCGGTAATTCTACCAACATTAAACACTATATGCAGGTTGTGTATAGTCTCAGATCCTCTTAGTCTGACACTATTATACAGTCACCACCTCCAAGCACCATGCTAAGTTTAACATGAATATTCATGCCACATTTTTGTCTGGTATGTAATTTCGTTGAGAGGACGTAGATAAAAAAATATTGAAGAAAATTTATTTTTTTCATGAACATGTATGTATAAAATTACAATTTAAATAAAATGCTATAATAATGGCAGAGATTTTTGCAAGAAGAAAATATATCCAGAAATATTGAATATCGTAATGACGATAAAAGTTATTGTTAATGTACAGTGGACAGGTGTTGTTAATATCATCTTCAATTAGAAACAAAGACTGTCTCATTAGCTGTCTCATTAGCTGTCTCATTAGCTGTCTCATTAGCTGTCTCATTACCTGTCTCATTAGCTGTCTCATTAGCTGTCTCATTACCTGTCTCATTACCTGTCTCATTACCTGTCTCATTAGCTGTCTCATTACCTGTCTCATTACCTGTCTCATTACCTGTCTCATTAGCTGTCTCATTAGCTGTCTCATTAGCTGTCTCATTAGCTGTCTCATTAGCTGTCTCATTACCTGTCTCATTAGCTGTCTCATTAGCTGTCTCTTAGCTGTCTCATTAGCTGTCTCATTAGCTGTCTCATTAGCTGTCTCATTAGCTGTCTCATTAGCTGTCTCATTACCTGTCTCATTACCTGTCTCATTACCTGTCTCATTACCTGTCTCATTACCTGTCTCATTACCTGTCTCATTACCTGTCTCATTACCTGTCTCATTAGCTGTCTCATTAGCTGTCTCATTAGCTGTCTCATTAGCTGTCTCATTACCTGTCTCATTAGCTGTCTCATTAGCTGTCTCATTAGCTGTCTCATTAGCTGTCTCATTAGCTGTCTCATTAGCTGTCTCATTAGCTGTCTCATTAGCTGTCTCATTAGCTGTCTCATTAGCTGTCTCATTAGCTGTCTCATTAGCTGTCTCATTAGCTGTCTCTTAGCTGTCTCATTAGCTGTCTCATTAGCTGTCTCATTAGCTGTCTCATTAGCTGTCTCATTAGCTGTCTCATTACCTGTCTCATTACCTGTCTCATTACCTGTCTCATTACCTGTCTCATTACCTGTCTCATTACCTGTCTCATTAGCTGTCTCATTAGCTGTCTCATTAGCTGTCTCATTAGCTGTCTCATTAGCTGTCTCATTAGCTGTCTCATTAGCTGTCTCATTAGCTGTCTCATTAGCTGTCTCATTAGCTGTCTCATTAGCTGTCTCATTAGCTGTCTCATTAGCTGTCTCATTAGCTGTCTCATTAGCTGTCTCATTAGCTGTCTCATTAGCTGTCTCATTACCTGTCTCATTAGCTGTCTCATTAGCTGTCTCATTAGCTGTCTCATTAGCTGTCTCATTAGCTGTCTCATTAGCTGTCTCATTACCTGTCTCATTACCTGTCTCATTAGCTGTCTCATTAGCTGTCTCATTAGCTGTCTCATTAGCTGTCTCATTAGCTGTCTCATTAGCTGTCTCATTACCTGTCTCATTACCTGTCTCATTATCCTTGATTGATAGAATTAGTTGCTCGGATGAATGAATAAATGGATGGATGGATGAATTAATGGGTGAGTGGATGGATGGATGAATGAATGGATGGATGAATGGATGAGTGAATGAATGAATGAATGAATGAATAAATGAATGAATGAATGAATGAATGAATGAATGAATGAGTGGATGGATGAATGGAATGAATGAGCAATGATGGATGGATGGATGAATAAACACTGGTAAAATCACCAACAATATTACAGACAAAACGACACAAGAACAACTAACTGAAGTATTCATTACGACTACATTTCGCTCACGAGAAGCTTTATCAAGCCAATAACGGAGACCGAAACGTAGTCATAAAGCCTAATCAGCTTTTTCTTGTATTTTTTCTTTTTACGCAAGACGACGGATGAACTTACCGGGAGTATGGCAGCGTAGAACTCTCTCTGTGTCTCCTTCTCTAAACTGCTGCTACTGCTGCTACTGCTGCTACTGCTGCTACTGCTGCTGTTGCTGTTGTCCCAGATAGCATCAGTAATGTCATAATACTCAGTAGAAACAGTCGAAGCTTCAGGGAACGATGTTGTGATAATATTGAGGGTAAACATGTTCAACAATCTGTATATCACCCAAAGTCGATATTCAGATTTCCTCTGGACTTATTGAGCTGATAGACAAGTTCACTTAAGCCTATAACTTTCTCGAGGGAACATTACGATCTCAAGTGATAGTAAATGAATTGTGCTAGAGACTTAGAAGCTATTTTGGTTGTTGCAGGCAGTTCTAGATATCTCCACGAACACATATCTATATGAAGGTCACACGTGTTTAAGAGACGACTTTCAATTTGTTTCTGAATGTGCATTCACGCGTGCAGTCTGACGGAGGCTTTTAGCATAAAATGTACACATATTAAGTAGTCTGTACAACTGCTGTTCACTTAGCCTGTGGAATTTCCCAGTTTCCTCAAGCATAAGTTACATTTGTGTTTTCAGAAGGGAACTCTGTCCTGAGAGATGAAGTGAAGCAGAAGCTGGGTGAGGCAGGAGTAAGTTAAGCAGCGGTAAGGGTGAAATGGAGTAATAACAAACAGGACTTGATGAATGTTGTACTAAGGTCAGAACCCTGGAGCACAGGCAGTCAGCAGCAGCAGTGCTCTCTCTCAGGGTTCAGAAGCTGTAGCACAGGTAGTCTGCAGCAGTGTTTGCTTTCAGGGTCCAGGAGCCATAGCACAGGTAGTCAGCAGCAGCAGTGTTCGCTCTCAGGGTTCAGGAGCTGTAGCACAGGTAGTCGGCAGCAGCAGTGTTCGCTCTCAAGGTCCAGGAGCTGCAACACACGTAGTCAGCAGCAGCAGTGCTCGCTCTCAGGAACCAGGAGCTATAGCACAGGTAGTCAGCAGCAGCAGTACTCACTTCAGGGCCAAGGAGCTGTAGCACAGGTAGTCAGCGGCAGCAGTGCTCGTTCCCTTGGTCCAGGAGCTGTAGCACACGTAGTCAGCGGCAGAGGTGCTCATTCTCAGGCTCCATGAGCTGTAGCACAGGTAGTGAGCAGCAGCAATGATAGTTCTCAGCGTCCAGGAGCTGTAGCACAGGTAGTCAGCAGCAGCAATAATAGTTCTCAGCGTCCAGGAGTTGTAGCACTGGTAGTCAGAAGCAGCAATGATAGTTCTCAGCGTCCAGGAGCTGTAGCACAGGTAGTCAGCAGCAGCAATGCTAGTTCTCAGCGTCCAGGAGCTGTAGCACAGGTAGTCAGCAGCAGCAATGCTAGTTCTCAGCGTCCAGGAGCTGTAGCACAGGTAGTCAGCAGCAGCAATGCTAGTTCTCAGCGTCCAGGAGCTGTAGCACAGGTAGTCAGCAGCATCAATGCTGGTTCTCAGCGTCCAGGAGCTGTAGCACAGGTAGTCAGCAGCAGCAATGCTAGTTCTCAGCGTCCAGGAGTTGTAGCACAGGTAGTCAGAAGCAGCAGGGCTCTCAAGATCTCGGCTCTCCCACCCTCACTCCATCTGTCAGGAAACAAGGAAAGCAAGCTAACAATCCTGTAAGTCATCAGTTGGAATTCGACAAAATTCATCAACTGAAAATGAAAGTGAAGATCAGGTCATGAAACATATTCTGTGTACATAATTTTTTTATCGAGGCACCTCCCTTGAATCCCTGCAGGAGGGAAGGTTCGTGGAAATTACACTTCATAATTAGGGATTGGCCAAAGTATCGATATCAGTATCGGCGGGCATAGGCCATTTTTACGGAATCGGTGAAAAAATGGCCGATACCAGCCGATATTCTTTAAATATTAATAGATGTGTTTTAACAATTTCAAAATTAACACTCCCTCACGATTGTGAGGGCTATTCAAACACACACACACTCACACACACACACACACACACACACACACACACACACACACACACACACACACACACACACACACACACACGACATACAAAATACTGAGAGGAATTGACAAGATGGACAAAGACAGGATGTTCCAGAGATTGGACACAGTAACAAGGGGACACAGTTGGAAGTTGAAGACACAGATGAACCACAGGGATGTTAGGAAGTATTTCTTCAGCCACAGAGTAGTCAGTAAGTGGAATAGTTTGGGAAGCGATGTAGTGGAGGCAGGATCCATACATAGCTTTAAGCAGAGGTATGATAAAGCTCACGGCTCAGGGAGAGTGACCTAGTAGCGATCAGTGAAGAGGCGGGGCCAGGAGCTCGGACTCGACCCCCGCAACCTCAACTAGGTGAGTACACACACTACTCTGGCCCACCACACAGTCCACCACTCCACACCCTCAGGCATTTCCCCTCACCCCCCTCTCTCTTTTATCACCTACCTACCACTCTACCTCCTCTCTACCCCACTCTCTCTCTACTTCCTTCGGCCCCCTGCAACAAAAATTAGGTGATTACACCGCACACACTGAACACTCACACAAAAAACACCCACACCCCTCACACGAAAGAAGGTAGGAAACTCACAAGAAATGATCAAGAGGTATGTGAGGAGCTCAACATGACAGGAACTACTCTGGGAAGACAGAACAGAGGGGGACACCAACAGGGAATATACCAACAGGTGTTGAATGGCATAAACACAGCTGAGGAGGAGGTGAAGAAGCTGCTAAGTGACCTCGATTCCTCAAAGGCAGTGGGACCGGACAACTCCCCGTGGGTCTTAAGAGAAGGAGCAGAAACGCTGTGTGTGCCACTAACCACAATCTTCAACACATCCCTTGAAACTGGGCAACTACATGAGGTATAGAAGACGGCAAATGTAGTTCCCATTTTTTTTAAACAGTGACAGAAAAGAGGCATTGAACTATGGACCAGTGTTACTGACGTGTATAGTATGCAAAGTCATGGAGAAAATTATCAGGAGGAGAGTGGTAGAGCACCTGGAACGGAACAAGAGCATAAACGACAACCAGCACGGATTCATGGAAGGTAAATCCTTTGTCACAAACCTTCTGGAGTTTTGTGATAAAGTAACAGAAGTAAGACACGAGAGAAACGGGTGGGTTGATTGCATTTTCTTGGACTGCAAGAAGGCCTTCGACACAATTCCTCACAAGAGATTAGTGCAGAAGCTAGAGGATCAGGCGCATATAACAGGAAGAACACTGCAGTGGATCATAGAATACCTGACAGGGAGGCAAGAACGAGTCATAGTACGTGATGAGGTATCACAGTGGGTACCTGTGATGAGCGGGGTCCCACAGGGGTCGGCCCTAGAAACAGTGTTATTTTTGGAATAAGTGAATGACATGATGGAAGGGATAGACTCAGAAGTGTCCCTGTCTGCAGTTGATGTGAAGTTAATGAGAATTAAAACATATGAGGATCAGGCAGGACTTCAAAGAGACCTGGACAGGCTGCAGGCCTGGTCCAGCAAATGGCTCCTTGAGTTCAACCCCACCAAGTGCAAAGTCATGAAGATTGGGGAAGGGCAAAGAAGACCACAGACGGAGTACAATCTAGGGGGCCAGAGCCTGCAAACCTCACTCAAGGAAGAGGATCTTGGGGTGCGTATAACACCGGGCACATCTCCTGAGGTGCACAGCAACCAAATAACTGTTGCAGCATACGGGCGCCTGACAAACTTAAGAACAGCATTCCGACATCTAAATAAGAAGTCATTCAGAACCCTGTCCACTGTGTACGTTAGGCCCATATTGGAGTATGCAGGGCCAGTTTGGAACCCTCACCTAACCAAGCATGTGAGGAAACTAGAGAAAGTGCAAAGGTTTGCAACAAGACTAGTTCCGAAGCTAAGGGGTATGTCCTACGAGGAGAGGCTAATGGAAATCAACCTGACGACACTGGAAGACAGGAGAGATAGAGGGGAAATGATAACGACATACAAAATACTGAGAGGAATCGACAAGGTGGACAGAGACAGGGGACACAGCAACAAGGGGTCACAGTTAGAAGCTGAAGACTCAGATGAATCACAGGGACATTAGGAAGTATTTCTTCAGCCACAGAATCGTCAGAAAGTGAAATAGTCTAGGAAGTGATGTACTGGAGGCAGGATCCATACATAGATTTAAGAAGAGGTATGATAAAGCGCGTGGAGCAGGAAGAGTGACCCGTATGGACCAGTGAAGAGGTAGGGCCAGGAGTTATGACTCGACCCCTGCAAACACAACTAAGTGAGTACACACAAACAAACACACACTATCGACAAGTGCCTTTCACAAGCAGCAATTAACGTAGGCCAAATAATGATTAATAACATTATCATCTCAGAGAAACTAAGTTATTACATTTTTAACCTTACTGTGTTATTTAATACTCATTGCACAATAAACATCCCCTTATATATTGAACACAATCATTATAATTTTAAAAATGTATAGGAAAAATATCAATATCAATATGACTCTCGAAATACATATCCCAGTAATCTTATATACATATATAGAACCTTACATGAGGGATTAGGCCAGTATGATACAGCAGGCCGGGCGATACCTTTTACAGACAAATTGTTTAGGCAGTTCAAGGCAAAATGTAGACGTCTACTATTCCTTTTTAAAGCATTCAATATGATGCTCAGCATCTCAAACTGGTGATATCTTTTTATTTACTGGTTGATCGAACCTCCTATAAAAGAGTTATCAAGTCATGACAAATCTGCCAAAAAAGGAGGTTAGGTTAGGCTTACCTCGTAGTGGGTAGGACTAAAAATTTACCAAGTAGTATTTACTCTCTTCTGTATTCTCAAGCATCAGAATCAAGAGTAACAGTTATAGAAATTGAAATAGCTAATAATAATTGATTTTGATTGCTTAGTTAATCTTAAGTTAATTTTAAGCCAGCCCGTAATGCTATGCATATAAGTGGCTTTGGCATGCTGCTCTTACCTGTATTTTTTTGTACCTCTGTTTGTATGCTTAAATTAATAAATAAATAAATAAATAAAGAACTAGACTCGTTAAAAGTAAACATACGCCTCTGAAAAGCATAAATAACAAAAAAGGCACAATACCGTCGTTGTAAGCTTCTCTCTTTTATGTGCGGGTTATTTGTGTAAAAGCATAAACAGTAAAAGATACTCTTAGGAAGCTGCCTAAGCACAGGGGGAGACAGATGGATGGGAAACAGGATAATGGCAGGTAAGACAATGGTATCGGATGGAATTTAAGTGTGAACGGAAGTGTTGGAAAGCTTCATCGCGGTTGTGCTAAGCACGCCAGGGTAATCAGCACTGGGAGTTCAAAATTATCCAGATTTATTGAAATGACCAGATTATGAATCCTAAGGACGCGCTACTCAGATTAAAAATCAATGTAATGCAGAAGCTATCTGAAGACGGATTTGTATTTTTCGAATCGATACAGTAAAGAACACCAACAACAATCACACCACACAATCAATCACACTTGTGTCCTTTTACTTTACATATTGTCGGTAATTCTACTAACTTTATTACAACAATCACACCATCATCACCACAAAAGCAAGAGGATATGAAGTACAGATACGTTGCACTTTCTGAACTGTAGTGGAGGCACTCTTCTTGCAAGACAGTGATGGAGTGAATGATGATGAAAGTGTTTCTTCTTCGGGTCAACTTGCCTCTGTGGAAAACATCCGATGTGTTAATAAGAAAAAAAATAAGCAATTAAGTAGCTATCAAAGAAATTTTAAGAGGGACTGCCAGATATGATATTATAAATACGAGTTTTACGTATGTCTAGAAAAACAACAAATATATTACTTTGAGATTCATGTCAATGTTAAAAATCCTACTTATATGAATAACTAACTTACGAATCTGAGGAAGGATTGATAAAACGAACGAAATAACGGTAAACACGACAGCATATTCCTCTTATCTCCCAATTATTCTCAATAAAGTGATAAGAAAGATGTAAGGAAATTCATGAGTATTCCCAGCCAGCATCCACAAAGTCTGAGGAGGACAGAAGGATTATTTGGGAGCCACCAATTTTCAAGCGTTGGTGTGGTAATGGCTGTTATTGAGTGTGCTCCCCAACGCGGAATGGAGCCTCTCAGGGCGCTCCAGTCTGGGATCCTGTTGCGCCCAACAAATCGTGAGTACGGCTTTGAACTCAGGTAGGGCTTGGAGGGGCTGCAAATTTTCTGAAGAAATAAGTCCTTTCTAAAATTTTCTCTTATACGTTTAAAGATATTTTTTTTTTAATTTATGTTAATATAAAAATTAATAATTTTGTACCAAAAGAACCTTAGAAAACTTACGTAACCTTATGATAACAAGCGCTATTTAATTTAGCCTAATCCAACTAAATATATTTTAGACAAGTTTACAATAATTCAATAATAAACCAACACAATGAAATATATTTTTTTTAGTTAGGTTCAGAAATATTTTTTGCGAAATTATTGCATACACAAATTTTCGCTTGCCCCATTCGGCAAGAAGAGCGTTGCTATTTAAGCCCATACCGCAAGTTTTACCAATTCGGCACGACATATATATATGTCGTTCCGAATTGGAGCTGAACACAGAAGCCATAAAAGAATAGTAAAACAATGAGTTATGTTCTTAAGATTCTTGCTGCTTTTCCAAAACTTGACAGAGGATTTCCGTCAAGGTCATCCGACTTAGTGACTTGAGTCGACCAGTTTCTTTCAAGCCTCTGCTGTTTCTGTCCACCTTACAGTAAAAGTCTGTCCCTGTGTGTGAACTGACTTTTGTTGGTAAAATCCAGGGAAAAATAATGTTAGAAAACACAACTTCCTTTGAAACGTCATATCCTGTGTAAGAAAACCCTTCAGTTGTGTGTTAGAAACTCCAGTACCTGCTGGAAGTATTTAAGTGTGATGGGTAAAAGATATCAGTGAATAATACACCAATAACCCGCACACAGTTAATAGTACAAGTTGGACCGAAACGTCCTCATAAGCTTCCTTCTTCTATGTGCGGGTTATGTGTGCATTGTTCCAGTCACGGTATTGTGACTGTTTGTTCCTCGGATCAGTGAAACTAATGACATCAATAAAATAATTGTTGTGAGTACCCTGCAAACTTGCTCTTAGGGACGGGGTCTAGCTCTTGTATCATGGAAACTAACTCACGAAATCGTCATAACACGATTGCAAATAAATTAGAGAATATGTGTGTTAACACACTGGCCTGCGGGTTTTAGGACTCACTAGCCATGAGTTCAAACCCCATCCGTTCCCTAATTTATGGAAACAATCTGTGTACAAAGCCCACTAAAACCGTACGCCTTCCTTTAAGTAGAATACACCAGGGCCCCCGAAACCCTCTCCAGGTAAACTCCAGAGCTAAAAGTTTAAAGCCAATATGATAAGTCATTCTTAAGTAATAGTCCCAAAAAAATATTGACACCATCTTTATTATAGTTATATATCTGAAACCAACACAGTCTAAAACCAATCAAAATATATCTCTAAGACAATCAAGTACTGAAAGTTTGAAATCGATCTGAAGAGGCATTCCCTAGTTGTAAGGCAAAACGTAAATTAAATTCATTAGGCAAAACTAGAAAATTGGTATTTAAGAGGCCATCAACAATGTGATCATTTTGAGCAATATACATCAAGTCTGAAAATGGGAATTAAAATAGGCATAGACCAGTTTTTGTACAGATACAAATAATCTCAGTTTTTTAACCGTTATTAAAACGGCTAATATAAGCCTACACAGCCTACATCTGTGTTAAATCTTTGTATAAGATGAATTAACTTTTAAAGTCGTTCAGAAGATACATGCTAAAGTTATTTAATTATAATATTACAACAGTTAATAAATAAAATAGTTCAAAGTGTACCAACACAATACGAATATTCTTCTAATTTTAATACAATGTTGTTGAAAGTGGAAAATTTATCGGAAAAACCTTCCTAAGGGCACTTGTGTATAACATAAACTTTGCTTTAATATGCACCAGCACTAAAAATTTAAAGCCGATCAGACAAAATGTTCTCAAGTTATGTGCTAAAACCATGGATGGAAAAAAATCTGAAAACCACTAAGGGTATCCCTTAGTGGTAACGCACTGCGTACCTTGTTCCAAGGTTCGTAGGATCGAGTCTCCTTCAGCCAGAGATCAGTGTTTATATATATATATATATATATATATATATATATATATATATATATATATATATATATATATATATATATATATATATATATATATATCGTGCCGAACATGTAAAACTGGTCAATTAGCAAGAACTCATTTAAAATTAAGTCCTTTCTAAAATTTTCTCCTATACGTTTAAAGATATATTTTTTTCATTAATGTTAATGTAAAAAAATTAAATTTTGCATCAGAAGAATGTTAGAAAACTTACCTAACCTTATTATAAGAAGAACAATTTATTTTAGCCTAACCCAACTAAATATATTTTAAATTTGTTTACAATAATTTAATACTAAACAAACACAGTGAAATATATTTTTTTTCGTTAGGTTCAGAGTGATTTTTACGAAATTATTGCATACACAAATTTTCGCTTGTCCTATATGGCAAGATGAGCGTTGCTATTTAAGCCAAGATCGCAAGTTCTGCCTATTCGGCACGACATATATATATATATATATATATATATATATATATATATATATATATATATATATATATATATATATATATATATATATATATATATACATATCTCAATAGGCAATGTTGAAATATTCCAAGTGGATTCGTGATTTCTCACGTTATCAAGGAACAAAAATAAAATAGGACAACAAAAGACATATGAAGCTGAGATATGACCAAGTATGTATATATATAATACACACTAAGATTTGCTCTAGTGTCTACACTTGTAATTACTTTTGTTCGGTGGTGAAGCAATGAAATGGTTATAACTTAAAAACAAGCTGAGAATGACAACTACTCAATCCTTGTCTAATTTGAGATGGAAGTATACATGGGATTGAAATATGTCACGTTCTGGCATTTCTTGGTACTTGGCCTCGATTCTGGTACTGCACAAAGGATAATTTTTTCCAACTGTGGGTTTGTATACACCTTGAACAGACTGTCTAGAGCCATCTGGCAAACTACGGAGACTTTCTAAACTAAACTACACTATTTTTCTCGCGATTTTCTGCTGCATTTGGCAGATATTGTTAGTCTCTGGATAATATTTATCTTCCTAACCGTAAGATCTTCACGTAAACCCTCATGATGGCTTAAACACGAAGCGTTTATTCCTGATGTTACATCACTCTTTTAATTTTGGGGATTTCAAGCTTTCGTTATCATAGGCATTGGTTCAGCCTATCAGGTATTGGTTCAGTCTATCAAACATTGGTTCAGCTTATAAGACATTGATTCAACCTTGCCGGAGAAGGTAGATCACTCTCACTCCTTCAGTTGTCTCCCCAGTGAACTTCTCTATATTCTAATGATGAAGTCGAGCTATGATATTCTAAAGCCTGGAATATTCACGAAGAAGCACTGTTGTTAAATTAGACACATGTGCAGCTCTTTGGTATCTTTATTGGGGAAACGTTTCGCCACACAGTGGCTTCATCAGTCCATACAAAGGAGAAACTTGAAGAACAGGAGGAGAATGAGGTAATCAGTCCCTCAACCTTGAGTCGATGTGGTCAGTCCATCAATCTTGAATAGAATACCTGACCACATCGACTCAAGGTTGAGGGACTGATTACCTCATTCTCCTCCTGTTCTTCAAGTTTCTCCTTTGTATGGACTGATGAAGCCACTGTGTGGCGAAACGTTTCCTCAATAAAGATACCCAAGAGCTGCACATGTGTCTAATTTAACAACATGTTGGTTCTCTGAACCATTCATCTACAACGAAGAAGCACTAAACACGTCAGAGCCTTGCAAGACCTTGGGAATGAGAGTTAATATGGTTTGATACAAATTGGAGGATCTTTCTGATTCCTTGTATCAAGAGCCCTTCGCCAGTGGTAATGGTATGTGTAGGTACCATCTGGTCTAATTTACGGACACATAAGAGTGGTTGACTTCCACGCGGTTACTTGAGAAAGCTTCTTCTGATCGGGTTCAAACGCTCAACACTTGTTAATCCTACTTAAGAAGGTTCGGATTTTAATTGGAGTGTTTAGGTGCAGAATATTTAGTTTAATTTTGAAAATATTGTTTATTCTTTCGTGAAATAAAATAAGAATCCCTCTATAAAAGGCCTCAGTCTTTAATTGTTGATTCATCTTATGAGAAGCTCCGTTTGCACTTAGTTCAAGCCATTAAGTGGAAATTTTCAATTTACTAACATGTTGTAGTTACTTTAATAATATCATTAGTATTAGTATTATTATTATAATCATTACTAAGAGTTAAATCCACAAGGGTCATATAGCGCTGCTATTGTAGTTACAAAATTGGGACTTATTAGTTCCTGTGCAATAAGTCTAGAATGACTGTCTTGATCGACTTGGAAATTTTCTCTACGACGGAAAGTTTACACTTTTCTTAGGCTTCTAAGTTCCAATTAGCCGGTTGTAATAAACATTTTTTTATACAGCTTTCCGTGCAATAAATGGAGAATGCCTCTTCAGACCGGCTTCAAACTTGGGGTTTTTCGTTCCAGTTTAGTAATTTTATTAGAGAATTTGAGAAAATATGGCTATTGGTTTCTATTCAATGACTAGTGGATGACTCTTCTGATCGGCATTAACCTATCATCGCTGATATATTTAAGAAGGTTTGGATTGTTATTAAACTGCACTTGGCCTCGGGTTCGAGCCTCGCCCTGTCCTTGATAAAAGTTATACTTGTATTATGATTTTTTTCTTAAGCAAATTTTTGTTCAGTATTTATCGCTCTTATCTGAAGACCTTCAAGTCTGTCTCAAGACCAGCCACTTTAATGGGCTTTAATAATTTTTTGATCTGTTAAATTATTAAAAACTTAGAGCCTTTAAGTTCATCAACAATTTATGTTTTGATAAAAGGTTTCAAACAAACATTTTCCACTTTAATTTTCTATTATATATATCCCTTCTTGTGTTCACGTTATGTATATGCGTTGAGTATTTTCTTGACAATATACTTATAACAATTATCCTCATAAGTCTAGCTTTTCATTGCAAAACAAGAGCACGTCTTATACTTCATATGAAGAACTAAACCTGTGTGGGTCTCAAACCTCAAACCTCTGGAAGTTCTCAAACCTCTGGCCACTAACCGTGACAGGTATGCTAGCTAAAGTAACCACGCATCTTCAGAAGGTCGGAGAATATACACCGCGAGATGTATAGTTCAGTATATATACTCATATACATATGTATGAAATTAGTCCTGTAGCTTGCCACAACCACGTAAGTGTCCTCATCAGAAGTGGCATGTCCAGTGCTACTGGGCACTTAATATATGTGACATTGATGGCTCAGTGGTCTAAGGCGTCTTGGAATTTTGACGTGCTACTCGGGTGGGCAATTGAAGTATCGGGGGTTCGATTCCCGACCAGTGTAGTTTGTTATTTAAAAAAAAAAAAAAAAAAAAAAAACTTGTTCATGATTACATTATATGTGAGTAAATTGCTATATGCATTTACTTCAATCGATGTCTTAAAGATACAAGTATTCTTGAAGTCAATGTGCTTATGAAAATGAACCTTAATGAACAAGATCTGGTTGATAATATCTTTATTTACTACAAGTACATGTACATGGTTTTAGGGAGGAGGGAGGGGGTAAAGGAGGTTTTGTGTGCGAGGGGCTTGGACTTCCAGCAGGCATGCGTGAGCGTGTTTGATAGGAGTGAATGGAGACAAATGGTTTTTAATACTTGACGTGCTGTTGGAGTGTGAGCAAAGTAACATTTATGAAGGGATTCAGGGAAACCGGCAGGCCGGACTTGAGTCCTGGAGATGGGAAGTACAGTGCCTGCACTCTGAAGGAGGGGTGTTAATGTTGCAGTTTAAAAACTGTAGTGTAAAGCACCCTTCTGGCAAGACAGTGATGGAGTGAATGATGGTGAAAGTTTTTCTTTTTCGGGCCACCCTGCCTTGGTGGGAATCAGCCAGTGTGATAATAAAAATAAAAAAACATGTACAAGGTATACAGTCCTAGCTGACATCAATGACTTACTACTACATTGGAAGCCGCTTGTTATGCTGAGAATTTCGGGCAAATTAGTTCATTTTTTTCCTAGGATGCGACCCACACCAGTCGACTAACACCCAGGTACCCATTATTACTAATGGGTGAACATGAATAACCGGTGTAAGGAAACATACCCAATGTTTCTACCCTCGATGGGAATCGAGCCCGGGCCCTCACCGTGTGAAGCGAGAGCTTTTGCCACCAGGCCACGGGCCACAGTTAAAATTTATTGATTAACCAAGTCATCGAATACCTCTATAAAACGAATAATTAAAAATGGAGAAGTAAGATGTCAGCACTCTTGTGGATAGACAGCAATTGACTGAATGATGGTGAATGTGTTTCTTATTGCTTGGCTCATCCTACCTGTGTTGCACGCAGGTGTGTTAAAAAAACATTATTATCTTAATTAAGAAGTGGAAAATCTTCATAGATCATGCACTGTTTACTGAGTGTGGGGGTAATCAGATTTGATCCGAGGAAGGGGAAAGTAACTATAATTCCTTGGATCAAGAGCAGCTTCAAGGAATCCCAAGATGAAAATCTCAGAGTGCCGCGGGTCAGGCGGGAGCATCACAGGAGCACATGTGGTGCAGGAGACAAACACCTTAGTGAGTGTTTACCTCGTGTGCACCAGCAGGTATAGTAGTGGTGTGCAGTGGTTTGTTTCTGCTAAGTACAAGGATGGCAACGCACTCACCTGACACTGAGTGTCCGTGGTTTAATCACAGGCACGGGTGGAAACGTTGGGCATGTTTCTTTACACCTGCTGTCCTTGGCCACTTAGCAGTAAGTAGGTACCTGGGTGTTAGTCAACTACTGTGGATCACATCCTTGGCAACAAGATTAAATAACCCCAATTCAAATAAGACAGTCCTTGATAATGCAGTGACTTCCTTGAGTTATTTTGGGTGGCTAACCCTCCCCCAAGTTAAAAACCCTAAGAAATCTTATCTTATCTTCACCATCGAGGAAGGTGACGATCTCTCAGGACAATTTATCTCTCTACCGAGAAAGGGCGACGATTAATTGGAATGATCCCCATTAATATTAAGCGCTTTTGCCTGGAAATTGTATTTAAATGGACATTTTCCAAGAAAAGAATTCAATATATCTTCAAGATGCAAAATACTCAGGCATCCTCACTGCAGTTGTATGTGAACCTTCTTCTTCTAATCTTCCTAGACGATATATCATTGCCCTTAAGGACCTCGCCAACGACCCCAACATTATCGTCACCACCGCGGACAAAGGAGGTGGAGTCGTCATACTCAACACCAGTGACTACAACACCAAAATGATGGACCTCTTGAATGATCAGTCTACATACGAACCCATCAGCACTCAACAGTGGGAGACACTTACCAAAGATTTTCTATACAAAACCAGACAAATACTCAAACGCACTAGAGAAGGGAAGAAATTTCTGTACTTGTTACCAAGCAACCCTAAAACAGCACACATGTATGGTTTACCCAAGACCCATAAACACAATATTCCTCTCAGACCAATCACGTCAGGTATAGGCAGTGCACCACACAAACTAGCCGGAGTTCTTGCCAAACATCTTTGCTGCCTTCTGGGGACCATCAGCCCCACTCATCTTAAACATTCAGGCGAACTTTTCAACCGCATCCGTAACCTCTCCATCCGTAACAAGAAACTAAGCAGTTTGGATGTGACTTCCCTCTTCACAAAAGTACCTACCAAAAAAGCCATCGAGGTTCTACGACGTAAAGTCAATCAGGACCTTAATTTTCCTCTACCTCTCGGAGATTTTGTTGACTTGACTGAACTCTGTGTTAATTTCAACTATTTTTCTTTCAATAACAAGCTCTACAAACAAACCTACGGCATGGGAATGGGGTCCCCCATCAGTGCCGTCCTAGCCAACTTGTACATGGAACACCTAGAGTCCGAACACTTCGCCAACATCATCCCTTCAAGCGTCACTTGGTTACGTTACGTGGACGACGTCCTCGTAATAACGCCCAAACGTTTTGATGTACGGAATCTTCAGGCAAGGCTCAACGCAGTTGAACCGGCGATCCAGTTTACACTAGAAGAAGAATCCAATGACAAGCTACCTTTCCTCGACGTCCTCATTCACAAAGTAGACAACAGCCTAAGATTTCAAGTTTATCGGAAACCTACCAATAAAAACGATCTCACACACTTCTATTCCAGTCAAGATACTAAGACCAAAAGAGGCATCATCATCGGGTTTTTCCTAAGAGCATACCGAATTTGTAGTCCTGAGTTTCTTGACGAGGAATGTACATACATTCACCGAACCTTCACAGATTTACATTTTCCTTCCTTTTTCATCAAAGACTGCAAGAAAAGAGCCCTTCAGATCATTAATTCTCCACGCACCAACACCACTCCTAACAAAGTTATAATTCTTCCCAACAGCCAGGTTGCACTGAACGTTTCTAAAGTACTTTCACAAGCTAACACCAGAGTCGCCATCGCTTCCAGCACTTCGGTAAAGGATCTAATCAGAACAAAATCCAAGCACCACGAACCAGTCAACGCAGGGGTTTACACTATACCCTGTGGAGGCTGCGACAGGATTTATGTAGGTGAAACAGCAAGAAACCTCGACACCCGCCTCAATGAACACATTTATGCATGTAGGAACGATAACTTGAACAACGCCTGTGTACAACACCGAAATTCCACCAATCATCTCATGAAGTTCAGGGACGCCCAACTAGTGATCAAAGAAACTAATTTCCGCAGATGCAAGTGCCTTGAATCTTCACTAATAGCTGTTTCTAATACAATTAAACAAAACAAAGGCAGCTTCACCATCTCTGAAGTCTTAGCAAGAATCCTCCTGAAAACAGTAAATCCTGCAATCACATAGTCTCTCCTGTTAATACTACACAAGCACATTACAGAGAATGAACATTGAAACAGGCTGCCTCTATCCAGCCTCCAATAGAAATATTTGTCTAACCAATTTTTATGTCTCCCAAGTAATAGCCTTTACATTGTTTACTCATGTGCAAGTTAATTGTTCTACATATTGTATTACTTCTACTACTACTACTACTACTACTACTACTAGTATTGCACCTCACTCTGAGTCTATATATACCCTCTGTGTCCATGTACTGTTTGTAACGGCTTGATAAAGCTCCTGGAGAGCGAAACGTTGCCATAATAAAATGTCACATTAGTTGCACTTGTGTCCTTTTACTTTACATACTGTCGGTAATTCTACCAACTTTATTACAGGCAATATAAATGTATAAATTCAAGGATAATGTGGATTAAAATAAGGGTCGGATATGAAAAGTGGGTTATAGTAAGTGTGCATGCATTTAAAGAGAGAAGTGTAGAGAGAGGGTGGGATTTGAGGAGATGTTAAGCGAGTGTTTAGGAATTTTTGAACCAAATGAGAGAGTAGTTGTGGTAGGAGACCTGAAGCCTAAAGTAGAGGAAATGGTTATAGAGGGTGTAGTAGGTAAGTCTGGGGTGCTAGGTGTAAATAATAATGATAGCCTTTGAGCTTTTTTTAAGAAAAAAAGGATGAACTATACAAGATATGATATAGGGCGTAATGAGAGTAATTTGTTGGACTGTGTATTGGTAGATAAAAGACTGATGGGTAGACTTCAGGATGTGTGTGCTTATAGAGAGGGTCACAGACATATCAGATAATTTTTAGTTGTAGCTACAGTGAGTAAAAGGTAGATGGGATACAAGGAGAATGGAATCAGCAAGTAAGAGAGAGGTGAAGGTTTATAAATTAAAGGAAGAAGCGGTTAAGGTAAGATATAAACAACTATTGGAAGGAAGATGGGCTAGTGAGAGTATAGGCAATGAGGTTGAAGAGGTATGGGGTAGATTTAAAAATTTAGTGTTAGAGTGTTCAGCGGAAGTTTGTGGTTACAAGAAAATAGGTGCGGGAGTGAAGAAGAGTGACTGGTGAAATAAGGTAAAGAGAGTAATAAGGGAGAAAAAGTTACGATATGAAAAGTTTTTACAAAGTAGAAGTAATACAAGGAGGGAGATGTATATATAGAGAAAAAGAGAGGTTAAGAGAGTGGTGAATGAACGTAAAAGGAGAGCAAATAAGAGAGTGGGTGAGATGTTATCAACTAATTTTGTTGAGAATAAGAAAAAGTTTTGGAGTGAGGTAAAAAAAGTTGAGAAAACCTAGGGAAAGAATGCATTTGACAGTTAAAAATAGGAGAGGAGAGTTATTAAATGGAGAATTAGAGGTATCGAGAAAATGGAGGGAATATTTTGAGGAACTGTTAAATGTTCATGAAGATAGGGAAGCTGTAATTTCGTGCAATGGGCGGGGAGGTATAACATCTTGTAGAAGCGAAGAAGAGCCAGTTGTGAGTGAGAGGGAGGAGCGTGAGGCAGTGGGTAGAAGGGCAGGGGGTAAAGTAGCTGGGATTGATGGGATAAAGTCGAATGTTAAAAGCAGGCAGGGATTTAGCTTTAGAGTGGTTGCTTTTATTTAATAAATGTATTGGAGAGGGCAAAGTACCTAGGGATTGGCAGAGAGCATGCATGATTTCTTTGTGTAAAGGCAAAGAGGACAAGAGAGACTGTAAGAAGTATAGAGAAATAAGCCTGTTGAGCATACCTGGTAAAATGTGTTATTATTGAAAGCATCAAGAGTAAGACGGAGAGCAGGATAGCAGATGAACAAGGAGGCCTCAGAAAGGTAAGGGGTGTGTTGTCCAAGTGTTTCCAGTAAAACATATAGGTGAACAGTATTTAGATAAGGGTAAAGACGTTTTTGTTACAATTATAGATTTAGAAAAGGCATATGACAGGGTAGATAGGGGGAAATTGTGGCAGATGTTTCAAATGTATGGAATAAGAGGTACGTTACTGAGAGCAGTGAAGAGCTGTTACGAGGATAGTGAGGCTCAGGTTGGAGTATGTAGGAGAGAGGATGATTATTTCCCAGTAAAAGTAGGCCTTAGACAGGGATGTGTGATGTCGCCATGGTTGTTCAATATGCTTTTAGAGGGGTTGTCAGAGAAGTGAATGTTCGGGTGTTGGCAAGAGGTGTGGGATTAAAAGAAAAAGAATCTAACACAAAGTGAGAGTTGTCACAGTTGCTCTTTACTGATGGCACTGTGCTTTTGGGAGATGCTGAAGAGTAGTTCCAGAGGTTGGTGGATGAGTTTGGTAGTGTATGTAAAAGGAAATTACAAATGAACATAGGAAAGAGTAAGGTGATGAGGATAACAAAATTTTAGGCAATGAATGACTGGATATCAAACTGGAGGGAGGGAGTATAGAGGAAATGAATGTATTTAGATATTTGGGAGTGGACGTGCCAGCAAATGGGTCTGTGAAAGATATGAATCATAGAACTGATGTAGGGAAAAAGAGAAGTTTTTGGAGACAAAGAACGTTATCCATGGAAGCAAAGAGGGACATGTATAAAAGTATAGTTATACCAACTCTCTTATATGGGTGTGAAGCATGGTTAGTGAATGTTGCAACAGGGAGAAGGCTAGAGGCAGTTGAGATGTCGTGTCTGAGGGCAATGTGTGATGTGAATATAATATAGAGAATCTGTAGTTTGGAAATTAGAAGGTGCAGGGTTATTAAAAGTATTATCCAGATGGCTGAGAAGGGGTTGTTGAGGTGGTTTGGACATTTAGAGAGGATGGAATAAAATGGAATGACTTGGAATGCGTATAAATCTGTAGTGGAAGGAAGGCGGAGTAGAGGCCGGCCTACGGAAAGTTGGAGGGAGGGGGTTAAAGGTTTTGTGTAAATGGTGCTTGGACTTCCAGCAAGCGAGCGTGAGCGTATTAGACATTAGCGAGTGGAGACAAATGAATTTTATAATTTGACTTGCTGTTGTAATGTGAGCAAAATAACATGAACGAATTCAGGGAGACCGGCAAGCCAGACTTGAATCCTGTAGGTAGGAAGTACAGTGCCTGCACTCTGAACCAGGGGAGTTGATATGCTGCAGTTTTTTCAACTGTAGTGTAGGTACGCCTCTGACAAAACAGTGATGGAGTGAAAGATGATGAAAGTGTTTCATCGTTTCCTGGTCACCCTGCCTTTGGTGGGAAACGGTCGATGTGTCAATAAAATAACATATGTCGTGCCGTACAGGTAAAATTGGTCAATTAGCAAGAACTCGTTTAAAATTAAGTCCTTCCTAAAAATTTCTCATACACGTTTAAAGACATTTTTTTTAATTTATGTTAATGAAAAAAAAATATTTTTTTACCAGAAGAACCTTAACAAATTACCTAACCTTATTATAACAAGCGCAATTTAATTTAGCCTAAACCAGCTAAATATATTTTAGATAAGTTTACAATAATTTAATAATAAACAAACACAATGAAATATATTTTTGCATTCACAAATTTTCGCTTGCCTTATCCGGCAGAAAGAGTGTTGGTATTTAAGCCAAAATCGCAAGTTTTACCTATTCGGCGCGACATTATATATATATATATATATATATATATATATATATATATATATATATATATATATATATATATATATATATATATATATATATATTTATATATATATATATATATATTTATATATATATATATATAATATATATATATATATATATATATATATATATATATATATATATATATATATATATATATATATATATATGTATATATATATATATATATATATATATATATATATATATATATATATATATATATATATATATATAGGGAAGTACCGCCTCTATAGCTGGAATGGGGACCCTCATCCTCAGAGAAGACAATAAACGTACCTCAGGGAAAACTCAAGGTTCTCCCCGGAGCTGTTTGAATATTTTCTTCTCCTACCACCCCCTATATATTTTTTATTCTATATGAACATTTATTAATAAACAAAATACATTTACAGAAAAAACATAAACATGGATACAATGGCACAATGTATCAAAGATCATGAATTTCCTCCAGCTCCTCCGAGGCTGGACGCGAGCCAAGTATGCAGCAAGCATTTCCCCTCTGGATGGCGACGCTGAGGCGCTGGAACATGAAAGTGGCTGCCCTTGGGTCCCTGGTGGTGTAGATGAGTCTGGAACCCAATTCTTTAAGGAAACGTGTGGCATTTTTTCCCCATGATCCCAAGGTCTCTGATCCCACTGGGACAAATTGATACTGTTGGCTAATGTCCCTGTACTTGCTGATCTTGTATTCCTCCCTGTGGTCAGCAGCTCCTCCCTGTCGCCCCACACTGTGATGGATATAGGTGTCAGCCAGTGTGGACACACAGGTATAGTCCCATGCTAAAAGCTTGCCATTCTTCCAAGGATAGATGGTGATCCCGTCGGGGCGGTTTGCTGGGTTGTGGGTATTGTTTGCTGCAAGTGATCGTGGCTCCCTCTAGGCAGGGCATCCAGCTGTAGCAAGGGTTCTCTTAATGATGTCGTTGACCTCATTGTGTCTTGCATGCCAGCCCTTGGTTTTGGAACAGTTAAGACCATGTAGACCGTATTGGTCTGCTTGCACTTCGCCGCAAATACACACATATTCTGTGTGAATTGGGGCAGCAAGGCGCAGAGCCACTGCAATACGGAGGGTCTTAGGGTCGAGTCGCGTTCCCATTGCCGATATGGGAACTGTTTGGAGGAAGTCCCCGGAGTGAGGTGCACTCACAGCCTGGAGACGGGCAATCTCCCTATCTGATGTTGCAGACCTGAGCATGTTGGCAAGGACCTTTTCAGCAATTGGGCCATCCCAGCTTGACTGTTTGTGAGCCAGTGCTGCACTAAGGTTTGGTGCTGGAGCAGCAAGAGTCTCCCATTCGGTGATGGCACTGGCATAGCTAGGGTCTTCTATTCCTGCTGAGTCACTGAGGGTGTCAGGAAGAATTTGTCTTATCAACTCGTTTGATGCAATGGAAGAGGATAGGAAAGCTGGTAGAGCAATCTGGGAGGATCTGCGTACTCCTAGCCCTCCAAGCCTGACCGGAAGTGAGGCTTGCAACCACTGTCCATCGTCAAGGGAAAGATTCAATACACTCTCTAGCATGGCCTTCAGGAGAGAGTCATATTCCTTGAGTTTTGGACTGCTGAAGGCTGGGGAGCATCTCAGAAAATAGGTAAGTTTTGGGGTTGACAGGCACCTGGTGAGTAGGTAGAAGGCATCGTGTGTGTCAATGTCTTTCATCCTGCTTTCCATCGTCCGGAGGTCTGAGACTTTTTTTCCTAGGATCAGATCGATGGCACTGGACCCAAGAGGAGCACCGAGGAGAGTGCTATTGGCTGGATCAATGGCTCGTGCTCCTGGTAAAACGGCACTAATATTCTGGATCATCTGTTGATTGGTAGAAACTATTTCACATTTGGTGGGGTTTAAAGAAAGGCCCAGGCTTTCTCCCATGTCTTTAATTTTACTGATGTCCTCTAGGAGAGATTCTGTTGTGCCAGCTAGGGTACCGTCGTCCAGGAACCAGATATTGAGCTCGCTGGAGAGTGCCTCCGTGACTTCCTTGATGACCAAACAAAATAGAAAGGGGGCGAGAGGGTCCCCCTGTTGCACGCCCTCACACGAGTCAATTTCATGGTCCCCAAACAATAGTTTGGAAGTCACACTATAACACGATTCTATGAAGGGATAAAGGGAAGGGAAGTTTCTATAAACTGCTTGGAGAGCAGCATCCCTTCTGACTGAGTTGAAAGCATTGGCAAAGTCCAATTTGACCAAGGCTTTTTCATAGGACATATTTTTGATATATACTCGTGCTGCGTGGGCAGCTGCTTCGCAGCCCTGTTGAACGCCGAAACCGAGCTGAGTTGGTTTCAGCATTGCAGCGGCCTCTTGACTCACCCTTCTTACTGCAGCCTTGGCGACTAGGCGCCGAAGGGTGTTACCCACTGCAATGGGCCTGATTCCGCCATCCTTTTTCCGGAGGGCACACAATGAGGCACCAAAGAAAAAGGGTCTGATGGCCTCTGGGACACCGCCAGCCAGGCACAGGTTGGAAAATTTGGTGAGTTCAGACAGCAGCCTCTCTGAAACTCACCAAGTGCTGGATTGAGTATTTGTTTTAAGTGTTGAGGCCTTAAACCGGTGAAACCTCCTGCTGAACCCTGTGGAAATGACATAGCAGCTTTATACACATCAGCATCCTGTAAGGTTAGATGTTCTTCGCCTGCTGCAATGTCAGGGAGGTCAATGTTGGTACTGGGAGCCCTGGGTGGATGTTTGTCCTTCAGAGCTTGCGCCGTGCTGACGTCCTTGGGAGCGATGGTATCCTCACTGGTTATAAGTCTCAAAGCTCCAATAGTATTACCCTCTTCTATTTTTTTGCTAATTTGGGCTCTGATTTTTGAGGTGTCGGGTGTCCTGTTGTTGGCATTTGCCCGGCGGGTGTTTGTCGCCCTAGGGGGGAGACGGACGAGGTTGACATCCCTTGGGAATGCATTTATTGCCCTAATAACATGTGTTGCTAGTGACTTGTCCCTCCAATTGGTGGGACAGCCAAACAGGCATTGCCAAAAAGTAGCAAGTTGTGCCAGGATCTGTTGCTTGAAGGAGCATCGTTGACTTTCTTCAGAAGGTCATATATATATATATATATATATATATATATATATATATATATATATATATATATATATATATATATATATATATATATATATATATATATATACAGGCAGAGTTTAATTTGAGACTAATACTAGCGTTGAAAATGTCCTCGACTGGTGGTGTACTGGAAACATGCAGCCTTAATAACTCGTGTACTCGAGAAGCTTTGTTCTCTAATACCAGCTAACCAGTATTCACAAAATATTTTCTCCAAGAGATGCATTTCACTCAGCGTATATATGTTGAGAGTTTAATGTAGTGACTATTTAAGGGATTAATGTATTCTTGTCTGGTGGTGAAAAGGTCAGGTACATCCTCGAGGAATCTTGTCTAGTCGATAGGCTTGAAACCCCATTAACCGTACAGCTCACATACTCATTTTTTTTTTAAATCCACCGATGTGGATGAGAGGCCAGGGAGATAATTATTTTAAATCAAGGAGATAAACTTTAGTAATAAAATTACATTTGTGAGATCAATCTGTTAAATACTTAAAAAAAAAAAATATTACAAAAATTATCGTTTAGAATTTTTGAGTTCCAGTCTTCAAGTGGAAGGCTCCTTGAAGCTGGTGAAGGGCTCTTGATCCAAGGAACTAGAGTTACACTCCATTGCCGTGGATTAAAGCGCTGATTACTTCCACTCGTTTCTTATTCTCTAGGGGCTCTAAGACCCTGACGGTTTTAGTGCTTCCCCATGAATATAATAGTTCAGAGAAGGTTCAGTGTCAGTACTCACGGCGACCCAACCCTAAAACAACAACAACAACAACAACAACAACAATAATAATAATAATAATAATAATAATAATAATAATAATAATAATAATAATAATAATAATAATAATGATAATGTTAAAATATTATAGCCATAACTAAGCCTTAAACTCACAAGGGTCATACAATAATAATAATAATAATAATAATAATAATAATAATAATAATAATAATAAATTAGAGATATTTTCTTTTGCTGCTTATTTAGAGAAAGATGTTCCTCGTATCACACCTAGCCCCAGCTCCCTGTACTTGTAGAAAACACGAATTGAACCATTAATAAGTCAATGGTCTAAACCGGACCGAAACGTCGCCCTAAGATTCAGTCTCCTACTGGTTGGTTATTTGCGTATTACCCCTGGGAGACTTATTACCTCAAACTCCTTCCGTTCTTCAACCATTCCTCTCTGTATTGGACTGATGAAACACAAGTGAAAAATTTATCAAGTTTTCCTTGTTCAGAAAAGACATTGGCAAGTTATTGTTCGGTAAATAATGTCTACACAGTTTTAAAAATAAAATCGTCAAGTTACCCTTATTTTCATCTGAGATACATCAGCTTTGTAAGTCTAAATGTGTGTGTGTGTGTGTGTGTGTGTGTGTGTGTGTGTGTCTGTGTGTGTGTGTGTGTGTGTGTGTGTGTGTGTGTGTGTGTGTGTGTGTGTATGTGTGTGTATGTACTCACCTAGTTGTACTCACCTAGTTGAGGTTGCAGGGGTCGAGTCCGAGCTCCTGGCCCCGCCTCTTCACTGATCGCTACTAGGTCACTCTCTCTGAACCGTGAGCTTTATCATACCTCTGCTGAAAGCTATGTATGGATCCTGCCTCCACTACATCGCTTCCCAAACTATTCCACTTACTGACTACTCTGTGACTGAAGAAATACTTCCTAACATCCCTGTGATTCATCTGTGTCTTCAACTTCCAACTGTGTCCCCTTGTTACTGTGTCCAATCTCTGGAACATCCTGTCTTTGTCCACCTTGTCAATTCCTCTCAGTATTCTGTATGTCGTTATCATGTCCCCCCCTATCTCTCCTGTCCTCCAGTGTCGTCAGGTTGATTTCCCTTAACCTCTCCTCGTAGGACATACCTCTTAGCTCTGGGACTAGTCTTGTTGCAAACCTTTGCACTTTCTCTAGTTTCTTTATGTGCTTGGCTAGGTGTGGGTTCCAAACTGGTGCCGCATACTCCAATATGGGCCTAACGTACACGGTGTACAGGGTCCTGAACGATTCCTTATTAAGATGTTGGAATGCTGTTCTGAGGTTTGCTAGGCGCCCATATGCTGCAGCAGTTATTTGATTGATGTGCGCTTCAGGAGATGTGCCTGGTGTTATACTCACCCCAAGATCTTTTTCCTTGAGTGAGGTTTGTAGTCTCTGGCCCCCTAGACTGTACTCCGTCCGCGGTCTTCTTTGCCCTTCCCCAATCTTCATGACTTTGCACTTGGTGGGATTGAACTTCAGGAGCCAATTGCTGGACCAGGTCTGCAGCCTGTCCAGATCCCTTTGTAGTTCTGCCTGGTCTTCGATCGAGTGAATTCTTCTCATCAACTTCACGTCATCTGCAAACAGGGACACCTCAGAGTCTATTCCTTCCGTCATGTCGTTCACAAATACCAGAAACAGAAAGTGTACCTCCGCCAAGTGCCAAAACAATCATTCTCCTAATGTTATATGGACCAGCTCGTCGCCAGTAGTAATAGTCTGCTTGAACAGACAGTCAACAGCAAAACTTTACTCCTGGCCGGGCCACGACTATAGAAAACCCCACGAAGCCTGTTACAGGTGAATCACATGTGTGTGCGTGTGTTCACGTTCGTTTGTGCACGTGTACGTGGCTGTAATCCTATCAGCTCACTGCGTCCTTTGTGCACTTTTCTGAACGATTTCTTCCAGGAATCTGGATAGCTGTAAGAGAAGCCCATTTCCTGGAATCTCCTTTTTATTTGTTAGAGGTCTGTCGAATGCGAGGCTAGAGAGAGATATGATTTGTTGTGGCATGAGTTCCAAGACTCCTCGTGTGGTGAGGGAATGCCGTCATGATAACTCCCAGCTACCTGCTTACTATCTGAGAGTTACCAGCCACCTGCTTACTATCTGAGAGTTACCAGCTACCTGCTTACTATCTGAGAGTTACCAGCCACCTGCTTGCTATCTGAGAGTTACCAGCCACCTGCTTAGTGTCTGATATTTCTCAGCCACCTGTTTACTATCTGATATTTCTCAACCACCTGTTTACTATCAGATATTTCTGGATGAGTGGAACAAACTCCCGAGTACCGTCATAGAAGCTAAGACGTTGTGGAGTTTTAAAAATAGTTTGGATAAATACAAGAGTGGGTGTGGGTGGGTGTGAGTTGGACCTAACTAGCTTGTGCTACTAGGTCGGATGCCGTGCTCCTCCCTTAAGTGACGTGCCTGACCTCACTAGGTCAGTGAGGTCAGACGGTCAATGAGCTCAAGGTCACTAGGTCAGTGAGCTTAAGCCGGTGGGAGAATTGGACCTACCTCGCATAGGCCAGTAGGCCTGTTGCAGTGTTCCTTCTTTCTTATGTTCTTATGTTCTTGACATCTGAAAGATCCCAGTTACCTTACTATCTGTTACTTCCTAACCACCTTCTCAATATCTGAGAGCTATATATCTGCATGGGAGTGAGGACCTATATCTAAGTTATCTTCATTTTCGCTAACTAGATACTAGATACCCACGGTATCTAGTCGAGTAGGCTGGTGGGAAGACAGATAAGCCTGGTATTGTATGGTGCATAGGTGTTCTTAGCTGATATTGATATGGGCACCACTCTGTTAGTTTAATCAGTACCGTTAGTCTCATTATAATCTATCTATAGTGATATCCCTTAAATTATAGCTTCATTGTATTTCCCGTCTCCGTTAAAATATATCCTCTACCGTTTCACCTTATTTTCTAAAGTCATTTTAAATATTACTTCCCACGGTAACTTTCATTATATTACGCCCCCTAGTGTTTCATAATACTTTCCGGCTTTAATTTCGTTATGGCGGTGATGGTTAGACATCATCAGCCGAGCGAGACGTAATCCACTCAGCGCTGACGGAATCCTTCATAACACCGACACCTGTCCTCGACACCTGTTCTCTACACCTGTTCTCAACACCTGTTCTCGATACCTGTCCTCGATACCTCTTCTTGAAACCTGTCATCGATACCTGTTCTAGATACCTGTCCTCGACACGTCCTCGACACCTGTCCTCGACACCTGTCCTCGACACTTGTCCTCGATACCTCTTCTCGAAACCTGTCATCAATACCTGTTCTCGACACCTGTCCTCGATACCTCTTCTTGAAACCTGTCCTCGATATCTCTTCTCGAAGCCTGTCCTCGATACCTCTTCTCGAAACCTGTCATCGATACCTGTTCTCGACATCTGTCCTCGACACCTGTTCTCAATACCTCTTCTCGAAACCTGTTATCGATACCTGTTCTCGATACCTGTCCTCGACACCTGTTCTCGGCAGCTGTCCTCGATACCTCTTCTCGAAACCCGTTATCGATTCCTGTTTTCGATACTTGTTTTCGATACTTGTCCTCGACACCTGTCCTCGACACCTGTCCTCAGTAAATCCCCTTCAAGGTAGGGTGTTTTGTGCCTGTATCAACACTATTTAATTTTGAAAGTGGTGGAGTGCTAAGCCAGTGGAAGGCCTCGGTCAGATGACCAAAAGTTCCAGCTGCGTGTCATCATATAACTGAAACCCGCGTCGGAAACACTCGTCCTGTTTCCTGGGGAAGTTTGCCTAACCTTAGTACCCGTGAAGGGATCTTGATCCGAGAGACTGCAGACATCCCCACCCCTTCCTTGGATCAAACCTGATTGGTTCTTATTCCCCAGCCGCTATATGACAGCTACGGGTTTAGCGCTTCTCCATAATTAATAAAAAAAACTTATCTCTTAGCTATTGTCAGGTTTCAGGACTATTGATTGCACGCAAGTGATCAAATCTACAAATCACATGAATATTAACGTCGAGAATACTTTTATATCTAAATTAAAATAAGGTTTAATCTATATTATCAATAAAAATACAGATATATTGATCTATCATCCTAAAATCTATAGTGAATTTCTCCCACATGACTTAAATAATTTCTCAACATACATTAGGTTAGGTTAAGTTAGCTTAGGTTAGGTTAGGTTAGGTTAGATTAGGTTTGGTTTCGTGTGGTTAGGTTTGGTTAGGTTAGGTTAGGTTAGGGTTCATTTGGTTTGATTTGGTTAGGTTTGGTTACATTTCGTTAGGTTTGGTTAGGTTAGGTTAGGGTAGGATTGGTTTGGTTTGGTTTGGTTACATTTGGTTACGTTTGGTTAGGTTAGGTTTGGTTTGGTTTGGTTAGGTTAGGCTATGTTGGGTTAGGTTAGGTTAGGTTAAGTTAGGTCAGGTTTGGGTTGGTTAGGTTAGGTTAGGTTAGGTTTGGTTTGGTTTGGTTAGGTTAGGTTAGGTTAGGTTAGGTTAGGTTAGGTTAGGTTAGTTTAGGTTTGATTTGGTTTGGTTTGGTTTGGTTTGGTTTGGTTTGGTTAGGCTTGGTTTGGTTTGGTTTGGTTTGGTTCGATTAGGTTAGGTTAGGTTAGGTTAGGTTAGGTTTGGTTTGGTTTTGTTTTGTTTGGTTAGGTTAGGTTAGGTTTGATTTGGTTAGGTTAGGTTAGGTTAGGTTAGGTTAGGTTAGGTTAGGTTGGGTTTGATTTGGTTAGGTTAGGTTAGGTTTGATTTGGTTAGGTTAGGTTAGGTTTGGTTAGGTTAGGTTAGGTTAGGTTAGGTTTGGTTTGATTTGGTTAAGTTAGATTAGGTTTGGTTAGGTTAGGTTAGGTTAGGTTAGGTTAGGTTAGGTTAGTTTAGGTTTGATTTGGTTTGGCTTGGTTTGGTTTGGTTTGGTTTGGTTAGGCTTGGTTTGGTTTGGTTTGGTTTGGTTCGATTAGGTTAGGTTAGGTTAGGTTAGGTTTGATTTGGTTTGGTTTGGTTTGGTTAGGTTAGGTTAGGTTTGATTTGGTTAGGTTAGGTTAGGTTAGGTTAGGTTAGGTTGGGTTTGATTTGGTTAGGTTAGGTTAGGTTTGATTTGGTTAGGTTAGGTTAGGTTTGGTTAGGTTAGGTTAGGTTAGGTTAGGTTAGGTTTGGTTTGATTTGGTTAAGTTAGATTAGGTTTGGTTAGGTTAGGTTAGGTTAGGTTAGGTTAGGTTAGAACATTAAAATGGTATAAAATACCGACAGGTTGTTAGGTAAGACACATATGCAACAGTTAGGTATCTTTATTGTGAAACGTTTCGCCTACACAGTAGGCTTCTTCAGTCAAGTACAGGAAAGGTTGATAGAAGCAGAAGATACTTGAAGACGATGTAATCAGTCCATCACCCTTAAAGTTTTGAGGTGGTCAGTCCCTCAGTCTGGAGAAGAGCATTGTTCCATAGTATGAAACAATATGGAGAAGAAGTGACAGGATGGAGCTTTTATAGCGCCAAGAGGTGAGACGTAGGAGAGGTAAGAACTCAGATGTTGAGAGGTCCCTCTCAAATCCAGCCCCTCTCACTAGTGGAAGTTGTCGAAGTTGATTGCAGGTCTGTACCAAGATACCCTTGTGTTGCAGTGTCTGACAGATTGAACATTAAAATGGTATAAAATACCGACAGGTTGTTAGGTAAGACACATATGCAACAGTTAGGTATCTTTATTGTGAAACGTTTCGCCTACACAGTAGGCTTCTTCAGTCAAGTACAGGAAAGGTTGATAGAAGCTGAAGATACTTGAAGACGATGTAATCAGTCCATCACCCTTAAAGTTTTGAGGTGGTCAGTCCCTCAGTCTGGAGAAGAGCATTGTTCCATAGTATGAAACAATATGGAGAAGAAGTGACAGGATGGAGCTTTTATAGCGCCAAGAGGTGAGACGTAGGAGAGGTAAGAACTCAGATGTTGAGAGGTCCCTCTCAAATCCAGCCCCTCTCACTAGTGGAAGTTGTCGAAGTTGATTGCAGGTCTGTACCAAGATACCCTTGTGTTGCAGTGTCTGACAGATTGAACATTAAAATGGTATAAAATACCGACAGGTTGTTAGGTAAGACACATATGCAACAGTTAGGTATCTTTATTGTGAAACGTTTCGCCTACACAGTAGGCTTCTTCAGTCAAGTACAGGAAAGGTTGATAGAAGCAGAAGATACTTAAAGACGATGTAATCAGTCCATCACCCTTAAAGTTTTGAGGTGGTCAGTCCCTCAGTCTGGAGAAGAGCATTGTTCCATAGTATGAAACAATATGGAGAAGAAGTGACAGGATGGAGCTTTTATAGCGCCAAGAGGTGAGACGGGCTGGATTTGAGAGGGACCTCTCAACATCTGAGTTCTTACCTCTCCTACGTCTCACCTCTTGGCGCTATAAAAGCTCCATCCTGTCACTTCTTCTCCATATTGTTTCATACTATGGAACAATGCTCTTCTCCAGACTGAGGGACTGACCACCTCAAAACTTTAAGGGTGATGGACTGATTACATCGTCTTCAAGTATCTTCTGCTTCTATCAACCTTTCCTGTACTTGACTGAAGAAGCCTACTGTGTAGGCGAAACGTTTCACAATAAAGATACCTAACTGTTGCATATGTGTCTTACCTAACAACCTGTCGGTATTTTATACCATTTTAATGTTCTAACCTAACCTAACCTAACCTAACCTAACCTAACCAAACCTAATCTAACTTAACCAAATCAAACCAAACCTAACCTAACCTACAATAAAGATACCCAGATGTTGCACATGTGTCTTACTCTCATCTTGTCGGTATTATATACCATTTCGTACACAACTTGTCAGACACTGCAACATCATGGAATCTTAATTCTGAGGACATGTACATAACCTTCACGACTACGACAACTACTTCTACAACTAACCCATCTCTTTGGGAAGGACCTACTTCCACTGGGGAATCCCGCCTACCAGTGAATATGCCCTCGTCTGCTACACCTGACGTTACTATATAAGCGCCAGGATTCTTTCTTCTGCTTCAGAATCTCCACGACTATGGTGCTGTTCGCACCTACTCCTAGGTTGAGGGACTGATTACCTCATCTTCTGTACATAGTTCTACTGTCTTCAAGTTATGTCCTAGAATTTGTATTGATAAAGCCACTGGATGGCGAAACGTCTACAATAAAGATACCCAGATGTTGCACATGTGTCATACCCAAGAGTTGCACATGTGTCTAATTTATCAACGTGTCGGTTCTCTGAACCATTCATCTACAACGTAAAGGCGGTAAAAGGTTTCAAAGCTCGAACAATAATGGGAGCCTCACTGAGAGGACATAGGTAGACATTGTCTACGTGTCCTCATCCCAATATGGCATTCTTCAGGTCACCATGTCACCATGTCACTCACACCTCACTCTCTGCCTATATATACTGTCTTTTTAACCTCTATATGTTGTGTACGAATGGTATACAATACCGACAAGATGAGATTAAGACACATGTGCAACATCTGGGTATCTTTATTGTAGACGTTTCGCCATCCAGTGGCTTTATCAATACAAATTCTAGGACATAACTTGAAGACAGTAGAACTATGTACAGAAGATGAGGTAATCAGTCCCTCAACCTAGGAGTAGGTGCGAACAGCACCATAGTCGTGGAGATTCTGAAGCAGAAGAAAGGATCCTGGCGCTTATATAGTAACGTCAGGTGTAGCAGACGAGGGCATAATCACTGGTAGGCGGGATTCCCCAGTGGAAGTAGGTCCTTCCCAAAGAAATGGGTTAGTTGTAGTAGTAGTTGTCGTAGTCGTGAAGGTTATGTACATGTCCTCACTGGATGGCGAAACGTCTACAATAAAGATACCCAGATGTTGCACATGTGTCTTAATCTCATCTTGTCGGTATTGTATACCATTCGCACACAACTTGTCAGACACTGCAACTTCATGGAGTCTTAATTCTGAGGACATGTACATAACCTTCACGACTACGACAACTACTACTACAACTAACCCATCTCTTTGGGAAGGACCTACTTCCACTGGGGAATCCCGCCTACCAGTGAATATGCCCTCGTCTGCTACACCTGACGTTACTATATAAGCGCCAGGCTCCTTTCTTCTGCTTCAGAATCTCCACGACTATGGTGCTCTTCGCACCTACTCCTAGGTTGAGGGACTGATTACCTCATTTTCTGTACATAGTTCTACTGTCTTTAAGTTATGTCCTAGAATTTGTATTGATAAAGCCACTGGATGGCGAAACGTCTACAATAAAGATACCCAGATGTTGCACATGTGTTTTAATCTCAGTAGGATTCTTATTAGTAGCAGCTTCACTTAGCACCGTGGCTTCCCTCTCCCATCACACCACACACGGTGTAGGGGAGAGATGCTGACTTCTCTTTTCATGGGCTATTTGATGTCCATTTTTTTCATTAGGTTCTAATGACCAACACAGATTCATACAAGAAATCCAGGACCGCAAATATAACTTTGACGGAATAGCTTCGGTACTGTTATGGAGCGTCCACTTCAGGCCTGCATTAACTCGTTTTCGATTACCAGTGTAGAGAACTGCACTCAAAAACTGACTCATACGAGAGGGGTGATAACCGCAGTCCTAAGATATAGGCTCATTTCAAAGCTCAGCCCTATCTGAGGTATACTACCACCCCCAAGATCCCACCCACACCAGTCGACTAATATCTAGGTACCTGCTTACTGCTAGGTGAACACGGAAGGTGTTAGGAAACATGCTCAACGTTTCCACTCGTACCGGGGTGGAAACGTTGGGCCTTCAACCGGCACTGGAAAGTCGACTGAAGGCCTCGATTATATGTCCAAAATCACCCCTGAGTGGGCCACAATATGATTTTTCATAATTTTCCTTACAAATAAGGTACGACCCTCACCTAACAACATATAACAGAGACCGGATGCTCCTCGCAGGAACTGTTATACACCAATCATAAAGATACAGACAACTACACTTAAACATTAACTTGTACAAGGAAGGAGATGCTTACTGCCACACTGAACATGAGTCACAAACTTGCTTCTTGATGTTACTGAGACAAGTGATGTTAAGTTACACATGCGTCTGAGAGAACACACTTCATGATGATGTCTATACAGCATCATGTTACTACTAGTGCTGCTATGACGCGAGATGAAGGATGCTCAGCATTCAGCATAAAGTTTCTCATCTAAAGAACTATTTACTAAATCTTGTAATGAATGCATCTAAGGAACTTATAGTATAAAAGCGTATTTATTTCCTGCTTGACAGTAGATGCTTCAAAATACTACGAGGCAAGAGTGTGGTCTCGCCATGAGTATGCACCACTCTCCTGGATAGCGTGCTCTATTTCATCTCTAAATTGAAGACTGAGACACTTGTGCAATATTTGGGAGTCTTTTTTCCGGGAACGTTTCGCCAGCCAGTGGCTTCTTTAGTCCAATACAGAGAAGAACCTTTTTTCTCTGTATTAGACTGAAGAAGTCACTGACTGGCGAAACGTTTTCACAATAAAGATTCCCTCCCAAATGTTGCACAAGTGTCTCATCCTTCAATTTCTCAGTTTTCTAAACTATTTACAACACATCTGTAAATTGTAGGAAAACTTAAATAATTGTGGTGTGAGGTTTACCACAAGTCCTGACCTGACCAGGTTATGTCTGCCATCACAGGAAACCATCAGCAACGTATAATTGTCGGAGAACTTACTGGTATGAACGTAAATTATATTATCAACGAATGCATCTAGCCAAAAATCGACTGCACTCAGGTGTAGAAAATAATAACCATTACGCCACAAGGCGGGCAGCCATCAGCAGCCACACTGTGACAGTACCCAGGCTCAAGTACATCACCTCATGATCTCTCTTTCATTCCACGATTACCTCGCATTTGGGTAAAATTTTCACAGGAGACATTCCAAGAATCAAGTTGAGAAAGGACAAAAAATCACAACACCGTCCAGCTTATTTGTGGTTTTGTGTTAAGAATCAAGTTAAGTGACCAAATTTCTTCCTCACACATGACTAAAACTTCACTTTGTGTCAGGAGTGCATAAAGCTGAATATCAAATAATTATACACTTGGCAATAAACTTCATAATAAAAGTGTTAAAAGAGAAAAGTTTGGAATGAGCTTAGGCAGGATAACTGCTCGTACCTTGTAAAATATTTATATAAACTTTTACCCTTAATCCCGTTGAGCCCTTTAACACAAAAGAGAAAGTAAGGGGAGAGAGGTTTTTTACCATTTACAAAGTAAAGGTTTACCAGAGAGCACAGAAATAAAACAGTGAAAAAATGATCTCTTGGAATATAACACAAAAGAACAGAACAGAGAGAGAGAGAGAGAGAGAGAGAGAGAGAGAGAGAGAGAGAGAGAGAGAGAGAGAGAGAGAGAGAGAGAGAGACAGAGAGAGAGACAGAGAGAGAGACAGAGACAGACAGACAGACAGACAGACAGACAGACAGACAGACAGACAGACAGACAGACAGACAAATAGACAGACAAATAGACAGACAGACAGACAGAGAGAAAGACAGAGACAGAGACAGACAGACAGACAGACAGAGGAAAAATATAAGACTGACTGAAGGATACATATTGCGAGAGATTTTTGAGGTGAGTGCAAAACACAGACGAACCTTCCTGCCCACCACACAGAGGAACCTTCCTGCTCAACACACATAGGAACGTTCCTGCTCACCACACAGAGGAACCTTCCTGCCCACCACACAGAGGAACCTTCCTGCTCACCACACAGAGGAATCTTCCTGCCCACCACACAGACGAACCTTCCTGCCCACCACACAGAGGAACCTTCCTGCTCACCACACAGAGGAATCTTCCTGCCCACCACACAGACGAACCTTCCTGCCCACCACACAGAGGAACCTACTTGCTCACCACACAGAGGAACCTTCCTGCTCACCACACAGAGGAATCTTCCTGCCCACCACACAGACGAACCTTCCTGCCCACCACACAGAGGAACCTACTTGCTCACCACACAGAGGAACCTTCCTGCTCACCACACAGAGGAACCTTCCTGCTCACCACACAGAGGAAGGTTCCTGCTCACCACACAGAGGAATCTTCCTGCCCACCACACAGAGGAACCTTCCTGCTCACCACACGGAGGAACCTTCCTGCCCACCACACAGGGGAACCTTCCTGCCCACCACACAGAGGAACCTTCCTGCTCACCACACAGGGGAACCTTCCTGCCCACCACACAGAGGAACCTTCCTGCTCACCACACAGGGGAACCTTCCTGCCCACCACACAGAGGAACCTTCCTGCTCACCACACAGGGGAACCTTCCTGCCCACCACACAGAGGAACCTTCCTGCTCACCACACAGGGGAACCTTCCTGCCCACCACACAGAGGAACCTTCCTGCTCACCACACAGGGGAACCTTCCTGCCCACCACAGAGAGGAACCTTCCTGCCCACCACACAGAGGAACCTTCCTGCTTACCACACAGGGGAACCTTCCTGCCCACCACACAGAGGAACCTTCCTGCTTACCACACAGAGGAACCTTCCTGCTTACCACACAGGGGAACCTTCCTGCCCACCACAGAGAGGAACCTTCCTGCTTACCACACAGAGGAACCTTCCTGCTTACCACACAGGGGAACCTTCCTGCCCACCACACAGAGGAACCTTCCTGCCCACCACACAGAGGAAGGTTCCTGCTCACCACACAGAGGAATCTTCCTGCCCACCACACAGAGGAACCTTCCTGCCCACCACACAGAGGAACCTTCCTGCTCACCACACAGAGGAACCTTCCTGCCCACCACACAGAGGAACCTTCCTGCCCACCACACAGAGGAACCTTCCTGCCCACCACACAGAGGAACCTTCCTGCCCACCACACAGAGGAACCTTCCTGCCCACCACACAGAGGAACCTTCCTGCCCACCACACAGAGGAACCTTCCTGCTCACCACACAGAGGAACCTTCCTGCCCACCACACAGAGGAACCTTCCTGCCCACCACACAGAGGAACCTTCCTGCCCACCGCACAGAGGAACCTTCTTGCTCACCACACAGGGGAACCTTCCAGCTCACCACACAGAGGAACCTTCCTGCCCACCACACAGAGGAACATTCCTGCTTTCCACACAGAGAAACCTTCCTGCCCACCACAGAGGGGAACCTTCCTGCCCACCACACAGAGGAACCTTCCTGCCCACCACACAGAGGAACCTTCCTGCCCACCACACAGAGGAACCTTCCTGCCCACCACAGAGGGGAACCTTCCTGCCCACCACACAGAGGAACCTTCCTGCCCACCACACAGAGGAACCTTCCTGCCCACCACACAGAGGAACATTCCTGCTTTCCACACAGAGAAACCTTCCTGCCCACCACAGAGGGGAACCGTCCTGCCCATCACACAGGGGAACCTTCCTGCCCACCACACAGGGGAACCGTCCTGCCCATCACACAGGGGAACCTTCCTCCCCACCGCACAGAGGAACCTTCCTACCCACCACACAGAGGAACTTTCCTGCCCACCATACAGAGAAACCTTCCTGCCCACCACACAGAGGAACCTTCCTGCCCACCACACAGAGGAACCTTCCTGCCCAGCAAACAGAGGAACCTTCCTGCCCACCACACAGAGGAACCTTCCTGCCCATCACACAGGGGAACCTTCCTGCTCACCGCACAGAGGAACCTTCCTGCCCATCACACAGGGGAACCTTCCTGCCCACCACACAGGGGAACCGTCCTGCCCATCACACAGGGGAACCTTCCTGCTCACCGCACAGAGGAACCTTCCTGCCCATCACACAGGGGAACCTTCCTGCCCACCACACAGGGGAACCGTCCTGCCCATCACACAGGGGAACCTTCCTGCTCACCACACAGAGGAACCTTCATGACTCACGAAATCGTAATGACACGATTGCAAACAAACCATACCACTGGCGGGGATAGAACCCACGATCTAAGAGTCTCAAAACTCCAGACCGTCGCGTTAGCCACTGGACCAGCTAGCCACAATAAGATTCGTCCAACTAGGTATATTTCTACACCATAGGAAGGTTAGCAGAGGCACCACTGTGACCACAAATGCAAGTTGGACGAGTCACAGAGCAACCTTCCTGCCCACCACACATCACAACAAAGAGGAACCTTCCTGTCCACCACACATCACATCACAGAGGTACCTTCCTGCCCACCACACATCACAACAAAGAGAAACCTTCCTGCCCACCACACATCACAACACAGAGGAACCTTCCTGCCTACCACACATCACATCACAGAGGAACCTTCCTGCCCACCACACATCACATCACAGAGGTACCTTCCTGCCCACCACACATCACAACAAAGAGAAACCTTCCTGCCCACCACACATCACAACACAGAGGAACCTTCCTGCCTACCACACATCACAACACAGAGGAACCTTCCTGCCCACCACACATCACAACACAGAGGAACCTTCCTGCCCACCACACATCACAACACAGAGGAACCTTCCTGCCTACCACACATCACAACACAGAGGAACCTTCCTGCCTACCACACATCACAACACAGAGGAACCTTCCTGCCCACCACACATCACAACAAAGAGAAACCTTCCTGCCTACCACACATCACATCACAGAGGTACCTTCCTGCCCACCACACATCACAACACAGAGGTACCTTCCTGCCCACCACACATCACAACAAAGAGAAACCTTCCTGCCTACCACACATCACATCACAGAGGTACCTTCCTGCCCACCACACATCACAACACAGAGGAACCTTCCTGCCTACCACACATCACAACACAGAGGAACCTTCCTGCCTACCACACATCACAACACAGAGGAACCTTCCTGCCCACCACACATCACAACACAGAGGAACCTTCCTGCCTACCACACATCACAACACAGAGGAACCTTCCTGCCTACCACACATCACAACACAGAGGAACCTTCCTGCCTACCACACATCACAACACAGAGGAACCTTCCTGCCTACCACACATCACAACACAGAGGAACCTTCCTGCCTACCACACATCACAACACAGAGCAACCTTCCTGCCCACCACACATCACAACACAGAGGAACCTTCCTGCCCACCACACATCACAACACAGAGCAACCTTCCTGCCCACCACACATCACAACAAAGAGAAACCTTCCTGCCCACCACACATCACAACACAGAGGAACCTTCCTGCCCACCACACATCACAACACAGAGGAACCTTCCTGCCTACCACACATCACAACACAGAGGAACCTTCCTGCCTACCACACATCACAACAAAGAGAAACCTTCCTGCCTACCACACATCACAACACATAGGAACCTTCCTGCCCACCACACATCACAACACAGAGCAACCTTCCTGCCTACCACACATCACAACACATAGGAACCTTCCTGCCTACCACACATCACAACACATAGGAACCTTCCTGCCCACCACACATCACAACACATAGGAACCTTCCTGCCTACCACACATCACAACACATAGGAACCTTCCTGCCCACCACACATCACAACACAGAGGAACCTTCCTGCCCACCACACATCACAACACAGAGCAACCTTCCTGCCTACCACACATCACAACACATAGGAACCTTCCTGCCTACCACACATCACAACACATAGGAACCTTCCTGCCCACCACACATCACAACACAGAGGAACCTTCCTGCCTACCACACATCACAACACATAGGAACCTTCCTGCCCACCACACATCACAACACAGAGGAACCTTCCTGCCCACCACACATCACAACACAGAGCAACCTTCCTGCCCACCACACATCACAACACATAGGAACCTTCCTGCCCACCACACATCACAACACAGAGCAACCTTCCTGCCTACCACACATCACAACACAGAGCAACCTTCCTGCTCACCACACATCACAACACAGAGGAACCTTCCTGCCCACCACACATCACAACACAGAGGAACCTTCCTGCTCACCACACATCACAACACAGAGGAACCTTCCTGCTCACCACACATCACAACACAGAGGAACATTCCTGCCCACCACACATCACAACACAGAGGAACCTTCCTGCCCACCACACATCACAACAGCTACCAGAATTTCAACATAAGCCAACATAGACAATTCACAGAACGGGTGGGATTTGAACCCGAGGCAAATAAGTCCTTCAACTCACACACTAGCCTGTAAGTTTAAGGACTCATTTACCATTGGTTTGATCCCCATCCATTCTGTGATTTCTTGCAATCGTGTTATTACGATTTCATGAGTCAACACAGACAGTAATTTAAGACCCGCGTCACGAAACTCTTGTCTTGTTTCCTGACAAACATTATACCTATATAGACAGTAATAGCAGACAAATTAAAGATAGTCACAGGAAACAAAAGACAAATTACAATGATTTCTATGAAAACTAATCACTTTCAAATTTATTGTCGTCAAGGATTACGTTGTGTGGTATGGAGGCTCTCAGGAAATATTCAATATAATATATTCTGTGTCCAGGCTGTGATATTATAACTCAGTAGATTTAGGCTGTGATATTATAACTCAGTAGATTTAGTTGTCTCTTATTATTTTCAGAATGAACATTAGTTGCTCAGTACGTTGGTTAGGCTAGAAGGGTGAGGCTCCTGTGCTATAAACCTTTTCTATAAACATTTGGGTATCTTTACTGTGGAAACGTTTCGCCAGCCAATGTCTTCTTCAGTCCAGTGTAGAGAAACAGTGGAAAATGACGAGAAGTGTAGAGTAATCAGTTTATCAATTTTGATAAGTTCAATAATCAAGATTGACTCCAGGCTGAGGGACTGATTACCTCAAACTCCCTCTCATCTTCCATTGTTCCCCTAAATTGGTCTGTCACTGACTGGCGAAACGTTTCCAGAAAAAAGACACCCAAATGTTACACAAGTGACTCATCAACTTGTCAGTTTTCTAAACCATTTATTCATACTATAATCCTCTGTGGAATGATCATTTGTTCCTCTGTGGAACGATCATTTGTTCCTCTGTGGAACGATCATTTGTTCCTCTGTGGAACGATCATTTGTTCTTCTGTGGAACGATCATTTGTTCCTCTGTGGAACGATCATTTGTTCTTCTGTGGAATGATCATTTGTTCCTCTGTGGAACGATCATTTGTTCCTCTGTGGAACGATCATTTGTTCCTCTGTGGAACGATCATTTTTTCCTCTGTGGAACGATCATTTGTTCCTCTGTGGAACGATCATTTGTTCCGTCTTTCCAGTCACTCATACAATAACAGTCCTGCTATATATTTCACCTGGTAGAAATACAAATCGCATTCTGCTATAGCTCCTACATTTTCCTGTTTGTTCTTGTTTCCTCTGATGTAAAAGAGTTATACACGCTCCATTAAGTACATTCTTTTTTATCGTCGTCGGTATGAATATAGGAAAACATTGATGGTGACAGTCAAACCTCCTGAGGTTTAAAGATTATCCTACGTAAACACTGGCACGAAACAGTTGTTAATATTAAATATAGGTAGATGATTTATGAAAGTTTTTTTTTACATAAATACTTGTATGCAACAATTGTAATTATTCAACTGAGGCAGAATCCACTAAAATACGTTTTCAGTTCAGTATGAACTGTGTTAAGAATTGAACATGGAACTTAGAAACTGGTGCCCCGTGACCTGGTGGCTTCACACGACGAGGGTCTGGGCTTCGATTTCCGGCGAGGGTAGAAACATGGGACGTGTTTCTTTATACCGGGTGCTAGTCGACTGGTGTGGGTCGCATCCTGGGACAAAACTGACCTAATTCGCCTTAAATGCTCTGCATAACAAGAGGCTTTCTATAAAGTAGTATGTCACTGATGTCAGCTAGGCCTGTATATCTTGTACATATAAATTTTCCAAAACCAACTGTGGCATGCAAAGAGTACGTTACATTGTATTCGGCTTATGTACACACACCCATATAGGCTGCCCTCCCAACCAGCGAATCAGGTGCTAAGGGTTTAACGACCTTTGGGGGCCCTATCGTTAAATCAGTACATTGGCTCATTAACCAATCACAGCCGAGCCTGCCAAGTGCTGAAACAATGTGGTGTCACTCATGGTCAGCATTTGCCAGACTGTACAGCCGCTGGCTGCTCACGGTTCTCTCTGTTTCTCTTACTTTTGTCTTTGCCTTGATTACCATGTGGTACACTTAAGCTCCATTCCTGTACATAGTGTACATAAGTGTATATCCTATAAATACTTGGTGAAGGAAAATACAAGTTAAAGACTACTGCTGTGTTAATTTTCACTCCAAGTCCCATGACGACCAGGTCAACAGACCATCACTTGTGTGCGTAATACCAACATACGCGGCAAAACCTATGGAATATGCGGAAAAAATATTATGTGCTGTTTGTACTGACTGAATCAGACATACAGCTAGGGACACTCTTTGTATATGGATTTGCATGGAAGAAAAATCAGTCTGAACCAAGTTAACTGATCAACTTACAGGTATTCCCTTAGAATGGGAAGAATGGGGGAAAAAAAAGATCTTCAAAACTGCACAAATGAGAAAAGAGAAGTAATCAAGTTCGGGATAACACACAGTTAAAAGCTTAGAAACAGAAAATTAAAACAGGAAAACTGAACTGAATAAAGATCACAAAATATCAATATTATACAGTAGTGAAATAACTAAAGATGAGGAAATGGAAGGAAATCCTTGAAAATAACGCTAAACACAAAGAAAAACAGAGAAAAACACAGAAATACATAAAGTTTCATTAATGGTGCCAAGTCCGTCCGGCCACAGGCGGGTCACATACCTAAATCTCATGACAGAAGAATATGCAAACATTGATATAAAAGTTATTATTAACACCCCAAAATATGATGAAAAATATAATGAACTGGAAAATGCCACTTTAAAAGAGAGTATAAATTTTCTCGCTCGCAGATATGTAAAGATTACATTGAGAAAAGTATTTTATGATCTAAAATGCTTGCTGTGAGAGGAAGGGAACTTTTACAATGAGAGGAAGGGAACTTTTACAATGAGAGGAAGGGAACTTTTATAATGAGAGGAAGGGAACTTTTATAATGAGAGGAAGGGAACTTTTACAATGAGAGGAAGGGAACTTTTACAATGAGAGGAAGGGAACTTTTATAATGAGAGGAAGGGAACTTTTATAATGAGAGGAAGGGAACTTTTACAATGAGAGGAAGGGAACTTTTACAATGAGAGGAAGGGAACTTTTATAATGAGAGGAAGGGAACTTTTATAATGAGAGGAAGGGAACTTTTACAATGAGAGGAAGGGAACTTTTATAATGAGAGGAAGGGAACTTTTATAATGAGAGGAAGGGAACTTTTATAATGAAAATTCTTTTGAACGTAGGAATGAAAGAAGGCAAGAAAGAGAGAAACAGGAAAACAAAAACTCTGAATCAATGAAAACATGGAATAGAAACAAGTAGAACGGCTTAAATGTACGTAAGTGTGAACAAGCGCCAGAACACAGATATACTGCGCCACTAAACACTACAGATAAGTCATACTGGGCACCTCCAGAGTAGCCATATCAGCACCATTAGAGACTGAGCTGAACTAGACAAATTAATCATACCAAAAAACACAGTGAGAGGGAACTGCCATGAAAACTCTTGCTAATATTTTATTGAATAGCGAAACATGTGAGCGTGCGGGACGCCAGCAAAAACAGCTTGGTTGACAGGTTATTGGCTTCATATGGGGTTCCGGGGGGGGGGGTAGGTAGGAAAACCCTCGACTCCAGTCACAGGTGGAGCACAGGTAAGTTCATATATCGAAAACAACGCATCTACCAGTTCTCCACTCACCTCCCACCTGATTCCAGCATTAAACGCATCAAGTCAGTATTAACAAACAGCCAACAACAAGTTAACGTAAAACTTGACTTTATTGTTTAAATTGATATACCTTAAAATGAGGTTTACTTGAAATTTATATTATGCTGAGAAAAAAAAACGCATATAATAAGCAAGTAGGACGAGCATAGAGTTAATTATGGAAAATGTAATGAAAATAATACAAACACAACGACCAGCGAAGAGGCGGGGCCAGGAGCTATGAATCGACCCTTACAGCCACAAATAGGTGGCTACAAATAAGAGAGTACACACACACACACACACACACACACACACACACACACACACACACACACAAACACACACACACACACACACACACACACACACACACACACACACACACACACACACACACACACACACACACACACACACACACACACACACACACACACACACAATCAGCGAAGAGGCGGGGCCAGGAGCTGTGACTCGACCCCTGCAACCACAAATAGGTGAGTACAAATAGGTGAGTACATACACACAGGACTACACAGGGATCTGGGTAGGCTGCAGGCCTGGTCCAGCAACTGGCTCTTAGAGCTTAACCCACCAAATGCAAAGTCATGAAGATCGGGGAAAGGCAAAACAGGTTTCACCTCGCAGAGGTGACACGCCTGTTTTGTGTATTTTTTTTTTGTTTTTGGTTTAGTAGGAAGAAAATTTTGCCATATATGTGTCGTATCATTTTTAAATGTACAATAGTTCCTTTCAGAAAGGTAGGCCTATTTGAAAACATAGGTGGAAGTCTATTATGCCATACCTAATGAACGCAATTGTATATTCAGTGTTGTGAAGGTAAAGGCGCTTGTGTGTAGAGCTTCACATTTGGCCAATTGATTTAATTTTTTAGAATTTCTATTCGTGTTGAGAACTAAAACTGAATGTTACTCAGACATCAAGGACATCATAGCGATGGAATGATGCCCTTGATAGAATGATACCCTTGACAGAATAATACCCTTGAGCAATATAAATCACAGTTAAGCACCTTGAAGGCTACTCGTCATGTGGTGTAATAGCTGTCTGTTATCAACGAAGTTAGGCCAGACGTGAAGCTTTAATAAAACTGGTCCTGTGTATAAACAGCTAGGAATAATGAATTGCCCACAAAAACAAACAAATATGTTTCTAATTACCACTCATCCTGAGCATATTAATTTATGCATGCATTCTCCAACCATTAATATCGAACAGAATGTTAGATACTTTGACTGTCTCACCTGCACCAGGTGTGTTCTAGTCTCCTGACAGGTCAGTCTACAAGACTGACTTGAAATAGTGATGAAGCACCAGAACCAGACACATGTGCAACATCTGCGCATCTTTACTGGTAGACACTTAGTTATACAGTTGCTTTATCAACACAGTCGTGTGCATAATAATTGGGACAGGGATAAAATAAACATTTATTTGGAAAATTAATGTTTATTGAAAAAATGCACGTTAATGATATGACAGATAATTGAGTTAATATGAGATATGATTACCCTTGGCTTTTATAAGCATTACTACAGCTTTGGCATAGAATCGACCAATGTTGAACACATTTTGGCAAGTTCTTCATCGTGGTACCAAGTCTAAATAGCAGCATTAATTAGTTTCTCCACAGTTGAACAGTACTGTTTCTCGATACTGCGTTTGGTTATTGCCCATAGATTCTCAACTGGGTTGAGGTCAGGAGAGTTTTCAGGCCAATTTAGAACGCGTAGCCCCACTCTCTTCGAATAATGTCAGAATTTTTTCTGGAAGTGTGGCACAGAGCAAGATCCTGCTGGAAAATACCTTCTTCACCAGAAAAGTTTTTCTATCTACAGTTAGTTGCCAGGACTGCCTTATATTTGTTACTTCATCGTTCCCTCAACATTATTAAGCCTTTAACAGTAAAACTACCCCAAAACATCTTCACAAGTGTGTATTTTGGCGCTTGTTGAATGTGTCCACTCTATAAAGGTTCTCCTTTGCACCGTCTCACTAACACTGATCTGTACTCATGTACTTTAAAATGAGCTACAGCTGAGAATATAACTTTTCTCCATTCATCTGCCGTCAATCCCTTATGATCGAGTACCTACCTCAGCTAATTATTGTTCCTCTACCAGTTTTCTAGCAGTTTTGTCAACTCCAAGGAGCCTTCGTCGCCAGCTTAAGCCAAATCTCTCTGTAGATCTTTGCTGGTTTTCGTGGATCCTTCACAGTATTTATGATAATCTTCTCATTGTGACGTGTTATCTTGCATTGTCTTCTACATCTTCCTCTACGCAGCGATTTATAATCACCAGGGTCGTCAGCCCTGTTCAGAATCTGACCAACAGTTGACTTTGCTAGGCTCAAATTATCGACGATCTGTTTGATACTCAAATCAGCATGCTTTCTAAGAGCTACAATACTTGTACGCTTCATAGATGTAACACCCGTTATGAATTTCAACAGTAATTATAAACTGAAGGGGATAAATTGGCGAAACCACATTCATTCACGGAGCACGCTTGCAGGAATAGCACAACAGAACAACAGCTGTTTTAGCACTTATGAGAATCACAGGGTAATGCCACAGCTGGATGGTTGCCAGAAGTCGTTAGCAAACTCTTCAGTAAAGAAAAGAACTCAAACTACATTAAGCCGGAGACTAAGACATATTATAAGATAATCACAAAATTTACTCCTGTCCCAGTTAATTTGCACACTACTTTATACAAAAATGAAGTAATAAGTCCCTCAGCCTTTGAGTTAATGAAGAGAACCGTAGTCTTGAAGAATCTCTGATAATAATTAATTAGCAAGATGGTAAATCAACTTGAAAGATTATTTTAAAACTAGTGAATAATTAAATCTAGTACGAGCTATCATTTTTAATCATTATTGACTGGTGAATAATATATGAAAATCTTGCTGAATTTTCTAACGCCATGCAATTTGGGGAATAATTTCCCATCAGGTAAGATGGGAAACAGGCCACCAAGCAGTCGCTTTGGGAAACACAAACGTAGAGACTCGGCTGTTTAATGAACCTTTTCCATTTGTGCTCGGTCGTTATGACAAGGCCTTGAAGAGCTCTTAAGCTCTGCTACCTACAACACACGCCTCTGTGTCTCATTTCCGAGTAACATTGATCACTAACCTTGGTGTGAGCGTCATGGCTCTTCTCACTCAGAGAAACACA
>NC_091325.1:18977434-18994934 GCF_038502225.1 Cherax quadricarinatus
CAGGTTACTACTTTATACCAGGTTACTACTTTATACCAGGTTACTACTTTATACCAGGTTACTACTTTATACCAGGTTACTACTTTATACCAGGTTACTACTTTATACCAGGTTACTACTTTATACCAGGTTACTACTTTATACCAGGTTACTACTTTATACCAGGTTACTACTTTATACCAGGTTACTACTTTATACCAGGTTACTACTTTATACCAGGTTACTACTTTATACCAGGTTACTACTTTATACCAGGTTACTACTTTATACCAGGTTACTACTTTATACCAGGTTACTACTTTATACCAGGTTACTACTTTATACCAGGTTACTACTTTATACCAGGTTACTACTTTATACCAGGTTACTACTTTATACCAGGTTACTACTTTATACCAGGTTACTACTTTATACCAGGTTACTACTTTATACCAGGTTACTACTTTATACCAGGTTACTACTTTATACCAGGTTACTACTTTATACCAGGTTACTACTTTATACCAGGTTACTACTTTATACCAGGTTACTACTTTATACCAGGTTACTACTTTATACCAGGTTACTACTTTATACCAGGCTACTACTTTATACCAGGCTACTACTTTATACCAGGCTACTACTTTATACCAGGTTACTACTTTATACCAGGTTACTACTTTATACCAGGTTACTACTTTATACCAGGTTACTACTTTATACCAGGTTACTACTTTATACCAGGTTACTACTTTATACCAGGTTACTACTTTATACCAGGTTACTACTTTATACCAGGTTACTACTTTATACCAGGTTACTACTTTATACCAGGTTACTACTTTATACCAGGTTACTACTTTATACCAGGTTACTACTTTATACCAGGTTACTACTTTATACCAGGTTACTACTTTATACCAGGTTACTACTTTATACCAGGTTACTACTTTATACCAGGTTACTACTTTATACCAGGTTACTACTTTATACCAGGTTACTACTTTATACCAGGTTACTACTTTATACCAGGTTGCTACTTTATACCAGGTTGCTACTTTATACCAGGTTACTACTTTATACCAGGTTACTACTTTATACCAGGTTACTACTTTATACCAGGTTACTACTTTATACCAGGTTACTACTTTATACCAGGTTACTACTTTATACCAGGTTACTACTTTATACCAGGTTACTACTTTATACCAGGTTACTACTTTATACCAGGTTACTACTTTATACCAGGTTACTACTTTATACCAGGTTACTACTTTATACCAGGTTACTACTTTATACCAGGTTACTACTTTATACCAGGTTACTACTTTATACCAGGTTACTACTTTATACCAGGTTACTACTTTATACCAGGTTACTACTTTATACCAGGTTACTACTTTATACCAGGTTACTACTTTATACCAGGTTACTACTTTATACCAGGTTACTACTTTATACCAGGTTACTACTTTATACCAGGTTACTACTTTATACCAGGTTACTACTTTATACCAGGTTACTACTTTATACCAGGTTACTACTTTATACCAGGTTACTACTTTATACCAGGTTACTACTTTATACCAGGTTACTACTTTATACCAGGTTACTACTTTATACCAGGTTACTACTTTATACCAGGTTACTACTTTATACCAGGTTACTACTTTATACCAGGTTACTACTTTATACCAGGTTACTACTTTATACCAGGTTACTACTTTATACCAGGTTACTACTTTATACCAGGTTACTACTTTATACCAGGTTACTACTTTATACCAGGTTACTACTTTATACCAGGTTACTACTTTATACCAGGTTACTACTTTATACCAGGTTACTACTTTATTACTACAGGTTACTACTTTATACCAGGTTACCATACCAGGTTACTACTTTATACCAGGTTACTACTTTATACCAGGTTACTACAGGTTACTACTTTATACCAGGTTACTACTTTATACCAGGTTACTACTTTATATACCAGGTTACTACTTTATACCAGGTTACTACTATACCAGGTTACTACTTTATACCAGGTTACTACTTTATACCAGGTTACTACTTTATACCAGGTTACTACTTTATACCAGGTTACTACTTTATACCAGGTTACTACTTTATACCAGGTTACTACTTTATACCAGGTTACTACTTTATACCAGGTTACTACTTTATACCAGGTTACTACTTTATACCAGGTTACTACTTTATACCAGGTTACTACTTTATACCAGGTTACTACTTTATACCAGGTTACTACTTTATACCAGGTTACTACTTTATACCAGGTTACTACTTTATACCAGGTTACTACTTTATACCAGGTTACTACTTTATACCAGGTTACTACTTTATACCAGGTTACTACTTTATACCAGGTTACTACTTTATACCAGGTTACTACTTTATACCAGGTTACTACTTTATACCAGGTTACTACTTTATACCAGGTTACTACTTTATACCAGGTTACTACTTTATACCAGGTTACTACTTTATACCAGGTTACTACTTTATACCAGGTTACTACTTTATACCAGGTTACTACTTTATACCAGGTTACTACTTTACTACTTTATACCAGGTTACTACTTTATACCAGGTTACTACTTTATACCAGGTTACTACTTTATACCAGGTACTACTTTAGGTTACTACTTTATACCAGGTTACTACTTTATACCAGGTTACTACTTTATACCAGGTTACTACTTTATACCAGGTTACTACTTTATACCAGGTTACTACTTTATACCAGGTTACTACTTTATACCAGGTTACTACTTTATACCAGGTTACTACTTTATACCAGGTTACTACTTTATACCAGGTTACTACTTTATACCAGGTTACTACTTTATACCAGGTTACTACTTTATACCAGGTTACTACTTTATACCAGGTTACTACTTTATACCAGGTTACTACTTTATACCAGGTTACTACTTTATACCAGGTTACTACTTTATACCAGGTTACTACTTTATACCAGGTTACTACTTTATACCAGGTTACTACTTTATACCAGGTTACTACTTTATACCAGGTTACTACTTTATACCAGGTTACTACTTTATACCAGGTTACTACTTTATACCAGGTTACTACTTTATACCAGGTTACTACTTTATACCAGGTTACTACTTTATACCAGGTTACTACTTTATACCAGGTTACTACTTTATACCAGGTTACTACTTTATACCAGGTTACTACTTTATACCAGGTTACTACTTTATACCAGGTTACTACTTTATACCAGGTTACTACTTTATACCAGGTTACTACTTTATACCCAGGTTCTACTTTACACCAGGGTCATACTTCTTTTTTTATTTTTTTTTCTTATTTTCTGCTTCAGTATACTAGCTGCAATTTTTTTAGGTGTTTATTTTCCGTCCATCTTGTTGTACTGGGTCAATAATCATCGTTGTTAGTGATAAGAACATAAGAACATAAGAAAGAAGGAACCCTGCAGCAGGCCTACTGGCTCATACGAGGCAGGTCCAATTCTTCAATTGGCTTAAGCCAATGCCTTAACCTAGTTAGGTCAGTCACATTCACTTAAGGAAGGAGCACGGCATCTGACCTGGTAGCACAAGCTAGTCGGGTCCAACTCACACCTACCCACACCCACTCATGTGTTTATCCAACCTATTTTTAAAACTACACAGCGTCTTAGCTTCTATGATGGTACTCGGGAGTTTGTTCCACTCATCCACAACTCTATTACCAACCAGTGTTTTCCTATATCCTTCCTGAATCTGAATTTTTCCAATTTAAAACCATTGCTGCGAGTCCTGTCTATGTTAGATATTTTCAACACGCTATTTACATCCCATACATTAATTTCTGTTTTACATTTATACACCTCAATCATATCCCCCCTAATTCTACACCTTTCTAGAGAATACAGATTCAGGGCCCTCAGTCTATGTAAGGGACCTGGGAGTAGTAATGTCTGAGGATCTCACTTTCAAGGATCACAACAGTGCCACGATCGCACGTGCAAAGAAAATGATAGAATGGATAATGAGAACTTTCAAAACGAGAGATGCCAAGCCCATGATGATCCTTTTCAAATCACTTGTTCTCTCTAGGCTGGAATACTGCTGTACATTAACATCTCCATACAAAGCAGGTGAAATCGCAGATCTAGAGAGTGTACAGAGATCCTTTACTGCACGTATAAGTTCTGTCAAGCACCTTAACTACTGGGAACGCTTGGAAGCACTTGACTTGTACTCGTTGGAACGCAGGAGGGAGAGATATATCATAATCTACACTTGGAAAATCTTGGAAGGAATGGTCCCAAATCTGCACACAGAAATCACTCCCTACGAAAGTAAAAGACTGGGCAGGCGATGCAAAATGCCGCCAATAAAAAGTAGGGGCGCCATTGGTACACTAAGAGAAAACACCATAAGTGTCCGGGGCCCAAAACTGTTCAACAGCCTCCCATCAAGCATTAGGGGAATTGCCAATAAACCCCTGGCTGCCTTCAAGAGAGAGCTGGACAGATACCTAAAGTCAGTGCCGGATCAGCCGGGCTGTGGCTCGTACGTCGGACTGCGTGCGGCCAGCAGTAACAGCCTAGTTGATCAGGCCCTGATCCATCGGGAGGCCTGGTCATGGACCGGGCCGCGGGGGCGTTGATCCCCGGAATAACCTCCAGGTAACCTCCAGGTAACAAGGAAGACTTCTGATACACGGGATCAACTTTGTCATCCTCCTTTGTACGTTTTCCAGTGCATTTATGTCCATTCTGTTATACGGTGACCAAAACTGTTCGGCAAACTCTAAATGAGGCCTAACCAAAGATATGTAGAGTTGAAGAACAAACTGAGGACTTCTATTATTTATACTTCTTGATATGAAGTCAAGGATTCTGTTAGCTTTATTGCGAACACTAATGCACTGTTGTCTTGGTTTTAGATTACTACTAACCAAAACTCCTAAATCCTTTTCGCAATCCGTAATATTAAGATCTACATTATTTAGCTTATATGTGGCATGGTTATTTTCCTTTCCAGCATTTAGAACTTAGCATTTGTCTATATTAAACTGCATCCCCGACCATTGCATCAGTCATTCAGATAATCCTGGAGTGCTCCAATGTCCTCATTAGAATGAATTGGACGGCCTATTTTGGTGTCATCAGCACATTTGCTTATGTCGCTATTTATTCCCTCATCTATGTCGTTTATGTAAATTGTGAACAACAAGGGGCCCAACACTGACCCCTGTGGAACATCGCTCGTGATGTGCCCCCACTCTGATTTCTCCCCATTTATACAAACTCTCAGCTGCCTATTTGTCAACCATGCCTCTACCCAGGAAAAAATTTCTCCTCCTATTCCGTGTGCCTTAAGTTTCCTCAATAGCCTCTGATGTGGAACTCTATCGAAAGCTTTACTGAAGTCCATATACACAATATCATATTCAATATCATGATCTACCTCCTCAAATACCTTAGTAAAGAAAGTTAGTAAATTTGTAAGACAGGAACGCCCCTTTGTAAAACAGTGTTGAGATTCATTAATCAACTTATGCCTTTCAAGATGATTACGAATTGCTTCGGCAATTATTGATTCCATAAATTTTCCAACTGTGGAGGTAAGGTTTATTGGTCTATAGTTCGAAACTAAGGACCTGTCACCTGCCTTGTAAATAGTTATTACATTTGCTATTTTCCACTTGTCTGGAACTATGTCAGTTTGTAGTGATATATTGAAAAGATTAGCCAAAGGTATGCTAAGTTCCTCTTTACATTCCTTTAACACCCTTGCAAACAGTTCATCAGGGCAAGGGGATTTGTTAGGTTTTAATTTCTCTATTTGTCTGAGGACCAAGTCACTAGTTACCTCAATCTTGCATAGTTTATTATCGTCTTGTTCTACGTAATTTATTTCTGGAATATCGCTTGTATCTTCCTGAGTAAAATCGGAGGAAGTAGGTATTGAAAAGTTCTCACATTTCCTTATCACTGGCAGTGATCTGACCTAAGTCATTGTTAGTGATGGTCGTTGTTAATTGTAGTTGTTAGTGATGGTCGTTGTTAATTGTCGTTGTTAGTGATGGTCGTTGTTAATTGTCGTTGTTTGTGATGGTCATTGTTAGTGATGGTCGTTGTTAATTGTCGTTGTTAGTGATGGTCATTGTTAGTGATGGTCGTTGTTAATGATGGGCATTGTTAGTGATGTTCGTTGTTAGTGATGGTCTTTGTTGATGGTCGTTGTTAGTGATGATCGGTCGTTGTTAGTGATGGTCTTTGTTGATTGTTGTTAGTGATGGCCGTTGTTAGTGATGGTCGTTGTTAGTGATGGTCGTTGCTGGTGATGGACATTGTTAGTGTTGGTTATTGTTAGTGATGGTCATTGTTAGTGATGGTTGTTAGTGATGGTCGTTGTTAGTGATCATCGTTGTTAGTGATCGCTGCTAGTGATGGTCGTTGTCAGTGATGGTCGCTGTTAGTGATGGTCGTTGTTAGTGATGGTCGTTGTTAGTGATGGTCGTTGTTAATGATGGTCGTTGCTGGTGATGGTCATTGTTAGTGTTGGTTATTGTTAGTGATAGTCATTGTTAGTGATCGTTGTTAGTGATCATCGCTGTTAGTGATGGTCGCTGTTAATGATGGTCGTTTTTAGTGATGGTTGTTGTTAGTGATGGTCGTTGTTAGTGATGGTCGTTGTTAGTGATGGTCGTTGTTAGTAATGGTCGTTGTCAGTGACAGTCATTGTCAGTGATGGTCGTTGTTAGTGATAGTCGTTGTCAGTGACGGTCGTTGTCAGCGATGGTCGTTGTCAGTGATGGTCGTTGTTAGTGATGGTCGTTGTTAGTGATGGCCGTTGTCAGTGATGGTCGTTGTTAGTGATGGTCGTTGTTAGTGATGGTCGTTGTCAGTGACAGTCATTGTCAGTGATGGTCGTTGTTAGTGATAGTCGTTGTCAGTGATGGTCGTTGTCAGCGATGGTCGTTGTCAGTGATGTCATTTACTGAAACCTTAGTCGTTTCTTTGTTTTTCTTGCTTTTACCAAGATTTTGGATAGACTTTGTTACATCTTGGGAAGACTTCTCTATTTTGGGTAGACTGTTATATTTTTCATGTTTTGAGAGTGCCAAGTTTTTTTTTTATTGTTCTAAAGAACTGGGTTAAAGCTTTCATTTTCTGTTTTTTTTTTTTCTTTATGCAGTGGGAAGGTTCCACCTAACCAAACGTTTTCGATATTATATGGCGGCAAATTCGTGTTTGAAACGTGTTCTTGCACTGTGAAGTCTTAAACAGAGGAGATAATGCTGAAATTTTTTCCGGAACTTGGTATGTAATGAATGCAATTTTAGTTGCTGTTAAAGACCTCTACTTAATGCACATGATTCTACACACACACGTAAATATAGGAATGCTTAAAAATAGTGAATAGAAGGTAGAGAGCAATGTTAAGGTGTTGAACATGAGTGATAGTCTCCAGAGGATCATTGGCTGGTCCCCAGCTAGTCTTGTTATACGTGAAAGACTTACCAGAAGAAACTGAGGATAATCGTAGAGGCCAGGGAGAGCTATAAACAAAGGTCTGTGGTATCTGGCCAAAAAATCACAGAATAAAGAAGGCAGAGGGTACAGAGTAGGACCAGGGAATAAAGTAGGACTAAATGTAATTTATGAATACGAGTATATTCCCACCACCAGTGTTTACAATAAGTACAGAACATCACTGTAGGCAGATAACATACTAATAAGTATTCTGATAAGAACAAAGTGAGCTCGTTCACTGCCATTCGCTTGTAACCAATAAGAGACGCTCCAGTCCAGAAGTGTAGATATTATCCTTGAACAGTGAGGAGAGGCAGCAGCTGTATGCTAATGAGCAAGTGGAGTAGGCTAGATAAAGAGGTGTAGATAAACACTAAACAAGTCGAAAAGTTAGATAAAACAGGAGCCTGGAGGCCAGAAATTAGTGAAACCAGTCGAAAGGAGAAACTAAGATCGACCCCTGCTAACACAACTAGGTGAGCACACACACACACACACACACACACACACACACACACACACACACACACACACACACACACACACACACACACACACACACACACACACATACATACACACATACACACACACACATACACACACGAGATCATCGCCTCAGCTTCGACCTGCTTGTCCACTGGGTGTTCTCAGTTACGTAGGAATTATTACTTGAACCAGGTAGCTACTCAAGTCCTCTGGAAATATAAGCTTCAAGCAGTAACTCGGTGTACATCCTGCAAACCTGTGTACACTTAGGATGTATGTGTACACCCTTGGAGTGTGTATATATCCTGGGAGTATGTGTACACCCTGGGAAACTTTGTACATCCTGGAAAATCTGTGTAGCATGTAGGGCAATCTGTATCTTGGTGCATTGAGTCTGTATACTCTGTGGCAGTGTGTATAGCTTAGGATAATGAGTGCCTGAGAGTATGGGGCAGGCACTTACGTAGTCTCTATACAGCCTAGGGCAGTGGGTCTATATATAGTCTGGTGCAGTGAGTATATATAGTCTGGGGCAGTGAGTCTATATATAGTCTGGGGCAGTGAGTCTATATATAGTCTGAGGCAGTGAGTCTATATAAATCCTGGGGCAATGAGTTTATATACAGCAGCGATTCCTAACCTTCCTTTGTCATCGACCCAAAAATCCTGTCGAAAATCTACATGGCGATCCATATATTCGTAACCTTGATTTGCAACATAAAAAATAGGTATGACAAACAAACACAAGCAGATGACAATATTCTGTTAATGTGACTAATACACGGAAATCATAAAGAATATCCTTAAGGAATATAACACCTACCCATTAGGTGGACTGGGGTATCGTCGGCGACGTGTCAGTAAATAACGAGATCGTTTCAATTGAGTGGTTTTTTACGAGCTCCTCAATTCGGGATGATTTACGTGGCAGACTGCATCCGATGTCATGCTCTAGTTGTAGATGGTTTCCGTACTTTGTGACTCGAGTGCTGAAAAACCTGCCTCACACAGGAAACTTGTGACAAAGGAAGGTGACATAATTATTAAATGAGAAGTAACCAGCCTGAAAAGAATACTGAAACAACTACTTAATACTGTTAATTATAATAATAATAATAATAATAATAGTTATAATAATAATAATAATAATAATAATAATAATAATAATAATAATAATAATAATAATAATAATAATAAAATCTTACAGTCCCTTGGCGTGACCCAGTTTTGGGTCGCGACCCAGGGTTTAACAACCACTAATACTCGTGTAGTTTTGGGTCGCGACCCAGGGTTTAACAACCACTAATACTCGTGTAGCTTGTGGCAGTGAACTGTATTCACCGGTATCTTGCATATGTTCCTTCTGCGATGTAGGTATTAGTTCCCTCAGCTGTTCTGCATATCTCAGATTCTCTACCTTCTCAATCTTCCTCGCGTGCTTGAGAAGGCGAGATCTGCACACTCCTGATGAAATTCTTGATGAGTGAGTGTGCCTACTCTTGCAGATCTTACATAGTCTTTAAAACAGAATCTCACAATACAGTGAAAATAATATACAGTGTGAGGGGTGCTGGAGATCGAACCAGCGTCTTTGCAAATGCAGATCCACCACTGATGCTGTAGTTAGCATTTCTAATCTTCATACCTGCATTTTGTGTAGATAAAGACACATGCAGTTCAAGACATTTATCGTTGAAACATGGCTAAATGTTTCCTTAATAAATATCCAGAAATGTGCATAAGCGTCTTTATCTATATACTGTTGGTACTAGAATATCTCGATGCAAAACAGACCAATGCAGTATACTGCAATCCTGCAGAGCAACAAACCTACTTGTTCATTCCAATCAGGCGCTTCTCAAATCCATCCTCTTCTCAGTATTTCCCACCTGACTCTTCACGTCAATATACACTCCATATATACTCATGTATTCTCTGCTCAGGTGGATCTGTTTCTGACTTGATAAAGCCCACTGTGTGGCCGAAACGTAGTCAATAAGGGATTGCACTGTACTGCATTTCGTGTATCGGTACTTTATACCATTTATCTCCATTACCTGCGGCTTGGCCATATCATCCTGAGGTTTTCAGCAAATATCCTACATATTTATCATTACATCAAAAGCATACAGTACAGCCAGTCTGATGAATGGGCAAAATGTCCAATACTCGAATCTACATCCTCATGCCTCTTTGTTAAAGAAAGCTTTCTGCGTAGGAGAAACATCTCTTCTCTTTTAAGATACCCATGTGTTTATCTTGTTAACTTAGCATCACTGGCATGAACTGATATGAAAAGAACACTATCTTAATGTAAGATATTAACATTTCCAAAAATATCTTAAGTTTCCTTACGACCTCCACTTGTTAGATTTCTTCCTCCTGTTATCTTCTTTCTCATTCTGACATTATTCTAATAATAATGAAGCAATTAAGCCCTAGGAGGCATACATAGCCTGAGGAATGGTAGGTAATAATTTTAAATCCAATGAAAGAGAGGCTAGCTGCTCACTGCGCCCTTGTCTTAGGACTGCCGCTGCCATAGGGCCATAGGGCCTTAGGGCAGTAAATGGTACATCACTTGTACAAACTCTGACATTCCTTCGGGAATCATTGCCGGGTCACCACATGGACAAGATCAGGGCCAGGACCCATCCTGGCAAACCTACATGAACATGAGGACAACTGCAGTGTCTTGTATGAAGAGCTCTTGCTTGCACGGGTCCCACCCTGACGGTCTTCTATAAGAACGAAAGAACATAAGAATGACGGAACACTGCGGCAAGCCTACTGGCCCATACTAGGCAGGTTCTTCTCTCATCTAAACCTGACTGAAACAGTTTTTCAATCTATTCTCTCATGGCTACTTAAGATTTCAGTTTTGATAACACTGCTAACCCCTTCTGTGCAAACCCAACTCAAATTCAACCCTTCTCACTTATTTCTTTTCCTTTTTTTTAACACAGCAGTTTCCCACCGATGCAGAGTGACCCGAAAAAGAAGAAACACTTTCATCATCACTCACCCCACCACTATCTAACCTAAATTTATAGCTTCCTAAGAATTTAGCTTCAATGACCCTACTTGGTAGCTGTTAATATGGTATGTATGGTGATGGTGTTAAATTAGACACATGTGCAACTCTTGGGTATCTTTATTGAGGAAACGTTTCGTCAGACAGTGGCTTCATCAGTCCATACAAAGGATAAACTTGAAGAACAGGAGGAGAATGGGGTAATCAGTCCCTCAGCCTTGAGTCGTTGTAGTCAGTCAAGGCTGAGGGACTGATTACCACATTCTCCTCCTGTTCTTCAAGTTTATCCTTTGTATGGACTGATAAAGCCACTGTCTGGCGAAACGTTTCCTCAATAAAGATACCCAAGAGTTGCACATGTGTCTAATTTAACAACATGTCGGTTCTTTGAACCATTCATCTACAATGTATGGTGATAATAACAAGATGCTTAAAGAGACAGGACTGAAGAAGCCAACACCTGACAGAGTACGAGTGCGTGGATCTAAATGTGTAGGAGTGTCAGTGTTAAGACACACAGGAAGAGAAGTGTAAAAAGTTTCTACCTGGCTCCCACGTGAGTCATAGTGAGATCGTCCCCGGAGCAAATGATGAGCAAATGATAACTGTGCAGCAGTTATTTGGTTGATGTGCGCCTCAGATGTGCCCGGTGTTATACTCAAACCTCACTCATCCCTTGAGTGTGGTTTGAGTCCCCGGAGCCGGAGTGCGGTTTGAGGTTTGAGTCCCCGGAGCCGGAGTGCGGTTTGAGGTTTGAGTCCCCGGAGCAAATTTTTATTTATTTATTTATTTATTTATTTTAAATTTGAGCACACTTACAGAGGTACAAAAAAAATACAGATAAGAGCAGTATGCCAAAGCCACTTATACTATGCATAGCATTACGAGCTGGCTTAAAATTAACTTAAGATTAACTAAGCAATGATGAAATCAGTGATAAAACATTAATGTAAACAGATTACTATAAAGCACAAGTGAGTATTACAAAGACAGGTCATATGGTTGCATTCAGTTAGGTAGTGATTCTGTTAGGAAGTGTATTTAAAAAATAATAAAGTTAGATTCGGTTTTAGGTTTAACATTTATGTGATATAATTGTGAGAAACATTTAAGATATACAATTTATAAGGTTCAGTTATTCAGTATTTATTTGGTTTTGGGTGAGTAAGTGATCTTTGAGAAGAGACTTGAATTTATAAATTTAGGGCCTTTTATGTGCATTGAGTTTTTGCATAGTGTGAGATGGACACGAGGAACATCAAAGAGTGATCTGTGCCTTGTGTTATGGTTATGTGTTCTGTTGAGGTTGGCAAGGAGATGTTTGAGGGGAGGGTTAATATCAGAGTTAAGTGTTCTATGTATGTAATAGGTGCAGTAATAAGTATGGATGTTTTGTATGGTGAGTAGGTTTAGTGTATTGAATATTGGTGGAGTGTGCTGCCTGTAGTGAGAATTTGTTATCATTCTAACTGCAGCCTTTTGTTGGGTAATTAGTGGTCTGAGATGGTTACTTGTTGTTGAGCCCCATGCACAAATTCCATAGGTGAGATAGGGGTAAATAAGAGAGTGATATAGGGCCAGGAGGGCTGACTGTGGAGCATAGTACCGTATCTTCGATAGTATGCCTACAGTCTTGGAAATTTTCTTAGAAATTTGTTGTATATGTGTATGAAATTTGAGTCTATTATCAAGGTGGATTCCTAAGAATTTTCCCTCTGTTAGTTTTGTGATAGGTGATCCGTTTATCATTATGTTAAGAGGGACATCTGTAGCTCTGTTACCAAACTGAATGAAGTGGGTTTTGTCAATGTTTAGTGTAAGTTTGTTAGTCCTCATCCAGGTTGATATTTTCTGTAATTCGGTATTTACAGTATTGGCTAGCGTGACTGGGCTCGGGTGGGAGAAGACGTATGTAGTGTCATCTGCAAATAGTGTGGGTTTGAGTAATTGCGAAGCATTTGGTAGGTCATTTATGTATAGGAGAAAGAGAAGAGGGCCAAGGACACTTCCCTGTGGGACACCAACTGTAATTGGTTGTGCAGAAGAGTTTGCCCCATTTGCATACACATATTGGCTTCTGTTGCTGAGGTATGACTTGAGGTAGTTGAGGGAGTGCCCTCTTATACCATAGTGTGACAATTTTACGTGGAGCAAGTCATGGTTAACTGTATCAAAAGCTTTACGTAAGTCAATGAAGATCCCCAGTGGGACTTCTTTTTTCTCTATTGCAGTGTATATATGTTCTAGCATGTGTATAATAGCATCATTAGTATTTTTATTTGGCCTGAATCCAAATTGGCAGGGGTTGAGTATGTTTTGGGAGATAAGGTAGGAGTAGATTCGTTTATGAATTAATTTTTCGAAGATTTTTGAGAGAGGGTGTAAGTTGGATATTGGCCTATAGTTATTCAACTCTGTTTGGTCTCCTCCTTTGTGGATCGGGGTGACCCTTGCTATTTTGAGTACTGTAGGGAAGGTGGAGGATTCAATGGATTTGTTAAAGAGTGTTGCAATGATTGGTGATAGCACTTGTGACACTTTTTTGTATATAAAGGGTGGTAAGGTATTTAAATCTCCTGCCTTGTTTTTTAGTGTGTTGATAATAAGGGAGACTTCGTATGGGTTAGTCGGAGCTAGGAACAGTGTGTTCGGGTAGTTGCCGGTGAGGTAATCATTTGGTGGGGTATCTGAGCTTGGGATTTTATTGGCAAGGTTTTGTCCTATAGTGGAGAAGAAGTCATTGAGTCTGTTTGCTGTTTCTGTTGGTGGGAGTTGGGGTTCATCTGATTTTGCTAATTTTATTTCGCTATTTCGTGATATCTTTTTTGTTCCTAGAATTTCTGATAGGGTTTTCCAGGTCTTTTTTATATCACCTCGTAAGTTGGATAATCTGTTCTCATAATACAATTTTTTTGCCCTTCTTATCAGGCTGGTTAGGATTGACGAGTAACGTTTTGTTTGGTCTCTGGTTATGTGACGCATTCTGTACTGTTTTTCATATCGGTGTTTTGTATTTATGGATTTGAGAATGCTGGGTGTTAACCAGGGACTGTTCAGTCTCTTAGCTGTCATCTGTTTATTTTTTTTAGGGCAGTGCTTGTTATAGAGGTATTGGGTCTTTTTTAGAAAATTATTAATACATTCGTCAATATCTGTATAGATTTCTAGCTCAGTGTGCCAGTCAATGTTTGCTACTGCTGTTGTGAAGTTATTAATGGCTGCCTCATTGTGAAGTCTGAAGGTGACTTTAGTAGTGTCTTGGGGTAATTTACCAAGAGTTGTTATGAGAAAAGTAGGGTAGTGGTCTGTGGTATTATCTGTAATTATGCCTGATTTTAAAGGGGATATGGTGTTGGTCCAGATGTGGTCAAGTAGGGAAACACTAGTCTCTGTAACTCTTGTAGGTTTTGTTACTGTTGGTAGCAACATACAGTTACTCATTGTGTTTGTGAATTCAGTAACGTGTGGGTCCTGGTCTTGCAGGAGATTTATATTGAAGTCACCTGAGAGTAGTAAGTGATCTTTGTTCATGCGTGCATCAGTTATCATACTTCCTAGGTTTTGACTAAATTGGCTAATGTTTGACTGTGGAACTCTGTAGATGTTTATCAATGTGAGAGGTTTTTGTAGGTATTTGGATTTGAATTTGGCTATTATATATTCCCCATGTTCATCCCTTGTGCAAGTATTAGTGATACATTCTAGTTGGTCTGAGAAGTATATGGCTGTGCCACCCCCTTGTTGGTCTGGCCTACAGTTGTGTATGGCTGTGTAACCAGGAATGGCATAGACATCTGTACTATCAGGCTTTAGCCAGGTTTCAGTTAGTGTAATGATGGACATATTGGCATGTAAGGAATTTAGTAATGCTATGAGGTCATCGTAATGCTTGCTTAAAGATCTGATATTGTAGTTAAAGATAGTTATGATGAGCTAAACGTTTTCTTTAATGTTATGAACTATACCTAGGTGTCTTTTTACGAAGTAATCAGACTATGGAACAAAACTCTTTCCCAGGCTGAGGGACTGATCATCTCACAACTACGTCTTCAAGGGTGATGAACTGATTACAACGCTTTTATATTTTGCTGCTTCTCCTTCTTTCTTCGTACTCGACACAAGAAGCCTACTGTGTAGACGAAACGTTTCGGAATAAAGAATCCTAACTGTTGCACATCTGTTTTACTTATCAAATTGTCGGTATTGTATACCATTATCAAATTCAATCAGGTATATACTCAGTAACTTTAAAGATACCTCAGACCTGTTTTACACAGTTAACCAGCCACTGTTGGGACCAGAATTAAATTTTTTTTATATAACTTAGGATTATATAGTTCTCTAGTCTCTTCCTTTTTATTGGCTTTTTTCCTTTATCCAATAATAAAATTCTAAGGCTATGAAAATATGCTTTCATAGTTTTCTTGGTATGTTTTTTCATTCTAAGTTAATGTGCTATGCATCTTCTGAGACGAAGGCAGTAATGTAGTATTTCTTACATATAGTATTTATCTATGATTGGTATTGAATGTAACCGTTTTCTAATGCAGACATTGACTGACCCACTGACCCACGAACACTGACCCACCAACACTGACCCACCAACACTGACCCACCAACACTGACCCACCAACACTGATCCACCAACGCTGGCCACCAACACTGACCCACCAACACGTACCTGGTGACCTCAGGTATCGGATAGCCCCTTTGAGTGGCTTAATAAAGGCTCGAGCCATTTTTATGGGTCCCTTTCACTTCTGGAGAAAATATAATTACTGGAGGCGTTGAGTGTTCACTCCGTGAAGCACTCCAAGCTCTCCATGGATTTTATTGGCAATGTCTCGAAGTCACCTGTGTATTCTGATATATATATATATATATATATATATATATATATATATATATATATATATATATATATATATATATATATATATATAAACACTGATCTCTGGCTGAAGGAGACTCGAACCTACGAACCTTGGAACAAGGTACGCAGTGCTATACCAGTCTGGTATTTAAGGATTGTTGGTCAAGTGGAGAGAGTGATGCGTTCTTTGTTCAGATCTCACAGGGCCGGGCTTGGGAACGCAGGATCGAGTTCTGGCCAAGCTGCAGTTCTGTTAGTGATATATATGTTGTGCAGCAGTTATTTGGTTGATGTGCGCCTCAGGAGATGTGCCCGGTGTTATACTCAAACCTCACTCATCCTTTGAGTGAGGTTTGTAGTCTCTGGCCCCCTAGACTGTACTCCGTCTGCGGTCTTCTTTGCCCTTCCCCAATCTTCATGACTCCAGGAGCCAGTTGCTGGACCAGGCCTGCAGTCAGATCCCTTTGTTGTTCTGCCTGGTCCCCGTCCAATTTAATTCTTCTCATCAACTTCACAAAATCTGTAAACAGCGACACTTCGGAGTCTATTCCATCTGTCATATCGTTCACAAATACCAGAAACAGCACTGGTCCTAGGACTGACCTGTGTGTGTATGTGTGTGTGTGTGTGTGTGTACTCACCTATTTGTATTCACCTATTTGTGGTTGCAGGGGTCGAGTCCTAGCTCCTGGCCCCGCCTCTTCACCGGTTGCTACTGGGTCCTCTCTATCCCCGCTCAATGAGCTTTATCAAACTTCGTCTTAAAACTGTGTATGGTTCCTGCCTCCACTACATCACTTTCTAGACTATTCCACTGCCTGACAACTCTATGACTGAAGAAATACTTCCTAATATCTCTCTGACTCATCTGTGTCTTCAACTTCCAATTGTGACCTCTTGTTTCTGTGTCCCCTCCCTGGAACATCCTGTCCTTGTCCACCTTGTCTATTCCGCGCAGTATTTTATATGTCGTTATCTTGTCTCCCCTGACCCTCCTGTCCTCTAGTGTCGTCAGGCCGATTTCCCTTAACCTTTTTTTTCATAAGACATTCCCCTTAGCTCTGGAACTATCCTTGTCGCAAACCTTTGCACTTTCTCTAGTTTCTTGACGTGCTTTATCAAGTGCGGGTTCCAAACAGGTGCTGCATACTCCAGTATGGGCCTGACGTACACGGTGTACAGTGTCTTGAACGATTCCTTATTAAGGTATCGGAACGCTGTTCTCAGGTTTGCCAGGTGTCCATATGCTGCAGCAGTTATCTGGTTGATGTGTGCTTCCGGAGACATGCTCGGTGTTATACTCACTCCAAGATCTTTCTCCTTGAGCGAGGTTTGCAGTCTTTGGCAACCTAGCCTATACTCTGTCTGCGGTCTTCTTTGCCCTTCTCCTATCTTCATGACTTTGCATTTGGCGGGATTAAATTCGAGAAGCCAGTTGCTGGACCAGGTGTCCAGTTTGTCCAGGTCTCTTTGAAGTCTTGCCCGGTCCTCATCTGATTTAATTCTCCTCATTAATTTCACATCGTCTGCGAACAGGGACACTTCTGAGTCTAACTCTTCCATCATGTCGTTTACATATACC